>NC_046665.1:93695669-93709471 GCF_010883055.1 Belonocnema kinseyi
GGAGTCAAGAGAATAGGAGGGACAAAGGAAGGGAAAGAAGGAATGTTTCTAGTAAAAGTGGGGAGTGAGGAGGAGAAAAAGAAAATTATGGAGAGAAAAAAAATTATTGAGAGAAAGAAAGGAAAGAATTGAAGAAGATCTGACATGGAGGGAGAGGAAAAGGAGATGGCAAATAGAGCAGAGGGCTTGGGTAGAGAGGAAAAGGAGCCATATGGTGTGGATAGGGCGGGACAGGTTATGGATAAATGGGGAGGAATGGTGCTGGGGTGAAGAATTAGAAGAATTAAGGAAAAAAGGAAAAAATCTTGAGAAAGGTAGGGGGAAGGGAGACTAAAAAGAGTCTAGAAATAAATTAGAGGGGTTTCAAAACGGCAAAGGTGAAACAAAGTGAAGAGGAAAGAAGAGGGAGGGGAAGAGAGAAACGTAAAAATAGCTTTCTGGAATGTGTCAGGTTTGAAGAACAAGAATAAAGGATTTTGGGAGGAGTTTGAAAAGTGGGATGTGATTATGATGAGTGAAACTTGGGCAGATGAGAAGGACTGGAAGGGAATAAAAAAGCTATTACTGGAAGGTTATGTGTGGACAATGTAAGAAGCAAGAAAAGAACACGTTAAAGGGAGAGGGATGGGCGGCATGATATCAGGGGTGAAAAAAGAATTAGCAGTAAAAGGGAAAAAAATGGGAACATGGAGGAAAAGGATGGAACAATGATAAGAAAAATTATAATTGGGAAAGTAGAAATAGCAGTGGTGTGTGTATACAGAAGAAGAGGGGAAGAGGAAGGCTGGAGAGTAATAAGGAGGTGGATGGAGGAAAAGAAGGAAGAATTGGTTTTAATAGGAGGGGACTTAAATGCATGGACTGGCGAACAAGGGGGAGGGTTATGGGATAAAGAAAAGAACGCATTTATAAGGAACTCCAAACATAGAGAGACGGACAGGGAGGAGAGGAAGTTACTAGACATGATAGGAGAAATAGGATGGTTTATATTCAATGGCAATATGAAAGGAGATGAGGAAGGGGAGATCACATTCATAGGAAAGGGAGCAACAGTAATAGACTACATCTTGGCTGAAGAAAGAATGCGGTATATGATAGGGAGTATGAAGGTAGGGAATGAGATAGGGTCCGAGCACTTCCCGGTCATAGTTACACTAAGACGAGACGTCAGTAAGCGCGGCAGAGGGAGAAAGGAAAAAGGGTGCGAACCAAACACGAAAATGGGAATCTGGGGGGTAGATAAATTAAAAGAGTTTAAACAAAAGATGGAAAAGGAGAAGGTTAGGTATAAAAAAGAGGAGGGAATAGACTTGTTAATTGAAAGATTGAAGGGGTCCATTGAAAAGGTAAAAGATGAGCTGGGTACTAATGAAGAAAGAGTAGGGGGAAAGGAAGAATATAAATCAGAGGTAGAAAAAGCGATCAAAGAAGGTAGGGTTTGGGATGTGATAAATAGGGATAGAGGGGAAACGAAGGGCGTTAACGAAGAAATAGAAATGGAGGAATGGACGGATTATTTTAAGGGTCTATTAGGGGGAGAGCAAAATAAGATCAAAGGGGAAAAGTGTAGGATAGTCCAAGGAGAAATGGAGGAAGGGAACGAGATAACAAGAGAAGAAGTGGATGAAGCAATAAATAGGATAAAAAGAAACAAGGCGACGGGAGAAGATGGAATGGAGAACGAAGCGATGAAGTTTGGAGGAGAAGGGATTAGGGATGGGATGTGGAAGATCTGCAACAAGGTATGGAAAAAGAAAGGTTGGCCGGAGGAGTGGACGACGGGACTGGTGGTACCGCTTGTCAAGAAAAGGGAAGGAAAGAAGGTAGAGGAATACAGAGGGATCACTCTACTGTCAGTCGGCTATAAAATATATGCAGAAATCTTAAGAAATAGGTAGGAGAGTCAGGTAGAACAAAAAGAAAGTATCCCACATAATCAGACGGGTTTTAGAAAAGGAATGGGAACTATAGACAACATCTACGTACTTAACTATTTAGTTAACAGAAATTTGGGGAGAAAGAAAGGGAGACTAGTCGCTTTGTTCGTAGATTTCAAAGCAGCGTTTGACTCAGTGAATAGAAAAGTACTATGGCAGGCAATGAAAGAGAGGGTTGTAGAGGAAAAGTTAGTGGAGAGGATAAAGAAAATTTTTACTGAAACCAGGATTAGGGTGAAAATAGGAAAGGAAAAAAGGGCAGGTTTTCTGGACAAGCCGAGGTCTAAGGCAAGGGTGCCCTCTAAGTCCGTTACTATTTGTATCCTATTGGCAGACTTAGAGGAGAAGCTAAAGCAGAAAGGGAAAGGAGGAGCGGTTTTGGGTAATAGCAAACTATACTCTCTACACGGAGAAAACTGGATACTAGCAGTTAGTATCTGGATACTAAGCCGTAACATATCTGTAACTTAACTATAGGACAACGATCTAGATACTTAGATTTAATATCCGCAGATATTAAGTTTTTAATATCCGTAGATATTAAGTCTTTAATATCCAAGATACTTATTCTAAATATCTGAGATACTTATTCTAAATATGGGAGATACTTATTATAAATGTTTTCGATGTTTATTCTAAGTATATATGATATTAAAGCAAGAAGCGAAAAATTTGAAAAAAAGATCTTTGATATTACTGTTAAGTATCTGAGGTGTTAAATTTAAATAATTCAGATATTACAGTGAATTATCTAACATGCTCCTTTTTTTATATATGATGTTGAAGAGTAATATCCAGTGACTATTACTAATAATTATATGGAATACTAAGATTTATGAGGAAATAAATTATTTATCTGAATGAGTCAATTTGAATGTAAAAACGATATGTTATCGACCAAAATGAATGAAATAATTTATTTTGGTCAATATTACATTCATGTACTGGGCAAGGTGATTCATTAAGATTTATAAAGAATAATAAGCACACAAATGTAGGTTTGAAATATTTAGATTAAAAAGTGATCGTGAATTATTATTTATTTTATTTGAATTTACAATACAATTTGTTATTTAAATTATAATACAATCTTATTTTACGCAGTCCACAGTGAAGTATATTTTTCCTTTATAATGTTTGTGCATAAGTATAGGATGGTATTTGTGCAAATCTATTTACTTAACAAACTGACCTTCTTTACACTTCACAGCCTCATAAGAGAAACAATTTTTGTAGCATAATATTGTTTTATACATATCACAAGAAAATATCACATTGTCTGTTCGATGATAAATTAAAATTTCGGTGATTTTTGCAAACATCGGGAGCTCATCGCTGACACTAATTTGAACCGTAGAAAGTAGACGGAATTTTTAGTAAAAAATTATAAGATTCCGAACAACTTTAAAAAATATATATCTCGTAGAATCTGCGGTAAGATGGCGGTGTTCACTATAGTATGTTGTGTCAGATTCTTTTTAAATTATCAGTATTTCCAACATAAATTATTAAACAATGAAGAACATGTACCATTTTTTAACAAAAATGTAGATTGCCTTAGTGTGTTTCGCCTGATATCGGTATCTTTAAACAAAAATAATTAAATTTAACTCCAATGATTTTTAATTTACAATAATAGAATGTACAAGTTTGAAAAATTTGGAATTATATCTGTGATTTTAGTTGGAAATTGGTATTTTAAATTAAATATGTAGGGCGTTTCCACCAGAAATCGGTATTTTTAGTAAAACAATAATGAGATGAGACAATAATGACATTTGTTCGTTAGTTTGGAGTGTTTAACCTCAGGCCGATATTTTGAAAGCAAAATCATTTCAATTAAATGTAATTAATTCGGTTTAAAATTCATAAATTTACAATCTTAGCCAATTTCAGATTATGTATGTGTTTTTAGTTGGAAATTTATATTAATATTCAAAAATCATTAGACATTAAAATAGGGTTGATTTCTTTCTGAGTTATGTAATAAAAAGAAGAAGAAAACAAGAAAGAAAAACTCGAAGAAAAAGAAATAAGAAAAGATTAATTATTTTCCAAACTAGTGACATTTTGGAGAAAGAAAACGAAAACAAGAATCAACAAAGAACACAAGAAAAGAAATACAAGAAGAAAAATATACAGTATTTTCCGAGCTATTAGCGTTCTTCAAAAAGGTGTAAATTGTGCTATTAAGAAGAAAAATGTAAAATTTTAAAGAATATTTCATTAAGAACAAAAAAATTTAATGTTGATTATTTTCCGAATTATTGACATTGAAGAAGTAGAATAAAACAAGAAACAACAATGAAAACAAAGAAGAATTGTAAAAAATTCGTTATTTTCGAGTTATTGGCATTTTGAAAAAAGCTGAATTTTACCTTAATAACAGGAAGAAGACAAGGAATTAAAAAGGTTAATTATTTTATAAGCTATCATCATTGAAGTAAAAGAAGAAAGCTAAAAACTACAAATAAGAAGAGAAATATTAATTATTTTTGGAGCAATTAAAGGTTACGTTAACTTTTTCGCATGAAATCAGTTATTTCAAACAAAAATCATTAAATTTGAAACATGATTACAATCTTAACCAATTCCAGATTATGTTAGTGTTTTTAGTTGGAAATTTACGTTTTTATTCAAAAATCATTAGGCTTCAGACATGCTTACGGATTCTTACCTTAAAAATGAGTGTGAAAACTTTAAAACCAGTTAAATATTTTCAGAGATATTGATACTTTTCAAAAGCTTAAAAATTAGACAAATTTTGCAAAGATTAAAATAAGGTTGATTACTTTGTGAGTTATTGGAATTAAAAATGAAGAAAAAATAGAAATCAGAAAATGTTAATCATTTTCCGATTATTTTAACTTTTTCGCATAAAATCTGTTATTTCAAACAAAAATCATTATATTTGGAACAATATGAAAACAACTGATTATCACGTTTTGTTAGTGTTTTTCAAAAACTAAACTGTTGAAAAATAATGAGAATTAAACATCACTTTTCAGTTGTTGAGAACT
Source organism: Belonocnema kinseyi (assembly GCF_010883055.1). Classification (NCBI taxonomy): domain Eukaryota; kingdom Metazoa; phylum Arthropoda; class Insecta; order Hymenoptera; family Cynipidae; genus Belonocnema; species Belonocnema kinseyi. The sequence continues at coordinate 93,700,627 of NC_046665.1, forward strand.
CAAAAACAAAGCGAATTTGGGGTTAAAAAGAAGTGTTAAAAATGTAATGTTCACAACACTTAACATGCGTATTTAATAAATAAATATATCAAACTACCTAGCAATTTTATAACCTCGATTTTTCGAAAATAATATAATAATAAGACAATTTTTTGTTGTAGTGCTTATTTTTTATTTTAATTGAAAAATTGTGAGAGATAAAAAAGCAATAATCGCACTGCATTTGTTTTCTATTTGAGATAAGGAACAGAAATTAAAATATACCAAACTTACATTCGGAAAGATCGGTGGCTCTTTATAGTTACTCACATCGCTTCCAAAAGGCTGATCATTTCATATCAGAAGTGGTTTCAAAATGCTGTTCGATCTCGATAAAAATTGATTAGGTTGGGGACATTTCGGAACCTCAGAGGTGGCTTTCGATTCCACGCTTCCAAAGTCAGTCCCCTTTTTTGCCTCTTACGTATTGGTGCGTAGTCCAGTAAAATTTTTTGAGAATTATCTTCATTTGAGTTCATCTTTAGGATTAAAGAACCTGGAAAAGAAATAATCTTATGATGTACGACAATTTATTTGAAGATTAAAGCCTTTTTCTATTCAGAGGTTAGGTTTCCTTAGTTATGAATTTTAAAGAAATGTAAGAAGAAGATCCATACTCACTGAAAAACAAATCTGCATGGCTCACGCTTCACACACTTTAAACACGCCAAAAATTCCATTTCACAAATATGATCAACAATATTATACGATTTAAAAAGTAGACGAAAACGTCGTTTTAAAATTCCTTTTGCTTCTTCGGATGTCTTCCGACAAGAAGATGAAAAACTTGCGACGTGGCGTCCAAATGTTGGCAATGTTTTCCTTGCGCTTAGGTTATGGCAGTGCACCTATTGGTCGCCTGCTAACTGCGACCAATCACGTAGGGCGTGCGTGCGCAAACACTGGAAATATATGTCTAGTATCTCGGATACTTATGATTCAAATCTCGAATACTTAAATTTAACATCTCAGATTATTATAACCTTAAAATCTTGTGTTACTAGCCAGTAATATCTCGTATATTAACCAAAAAGTTAGAGATGCTGTCTGATAACATCTAGATATTAAGTTTTAGTATATACATTTCTAATATCTATTTGCTAGTATCTAGTTTTCTCTGTGTAGCATACGCGGACGATGTAGTTCTATTAGCAGATGATGAGAAGGGGATGAACCTAATGATGAGAATCTTCGAAGAGTATGTGGGAACAAAAGAGCTGATGGTGAACGTAGATAAGACAAAGGTCATGTTTTTCAGAAATAGAAAGGGTAAAATAAATTACGTTTGGAAGATGAACGGACAAAAAGTGGTAATTGTGGAGGAGTTCTGTTAACTAGGTCTTTGGTTTGAGGCAGAAGGGGGAAACGAGCTGCAGGTGAGGAAAAGAATTGAATATGCGAGTAAAATAATGGGCCAAGTATGGGGTAGAGGAAAGAGAAGGTTCAAGAACGATTGGAGACTGAGGGTCTGGTTGTTTGATGCGTTGGTGTGGGCGGTATTGTGCTATGGTGTGGAGATCTGGGGATGGAAGAAACATAGGAAAGTAGAGAGCAAGCATGAGCGATTCCTGAGGTGGGTAATGGGGGTTAGCTGGAGTTGCCCAGGATATATGTTAAAAGAAGAGTTAGGAAGAGAAAATATGGTTACTAGACAAATTAAGAGAGCATGGAGGTTTGAAGAGAAGCTAAAAAGGGGAGAGGCAAGTAAAATTGCACAAGCATGTTTCGGCGAAATTCGGAACAATGAAGCGAGAGGTAATGTGGGAAATTCAAAATGGGAGGAAGAAAAGAGAAAAATGAGAATGGTGTGTAATATTCGAGAAGCGGTTATGGAGTGGCAGGACATAGAGTTAGAGCTATTGGTTAAACAAGGAGAAGACAGGTGGACAAAGATTATAGATTCGAGGTACAATAGATGGGATATGATGCTCAAAAGGTTGACGGAACCAGAATATCTGCAAAAAATAAAAAAGGAAGAAAAATGGAGTAGGGTTGTACGGTTCAGAATGGGAGAAGGAGTGAGAGCATGCAGATATTGGATGAATGAAGAGGAGAATTTATGCAGAGTATGTGGATACGAAATGGAGTCATGGGCACATGTATTAGAGAGATGTACAGGAGAGGAAGAGGGACAGTTGAGTGTGGATGAGTGTGTAAGATGGATCTTGGATGGTAGTGGACAGGGAGTGATGTGGATGAAGAAATTGGATGAAGTAAGGGAAAGCAAGGGAGTAGGGCAGAGCCAAACGGGTGATCCTGAAAAGGAACAGTAAAAAGCGAAAATTGTTTTCAATATCGTGGAAAATGCATTTTCTTATGGTAAGAGGAAATGGAAGTCCTGGAAGCTTGCTCATTTTAGAAATTAATATCACTACTGTTACTATTGTTTATCCTACGCAATGCGAAAGAGTAGAATATAAGTAGTAGTTAAGTTAGACTAAGGATGGAATTGTAAATATATGTACAGGGAGCGGAGGCCCTCAAACCCGTAAAAGGGAGACATTAAATACATACATACATACATACATACATACATACATACATACATATATATTTTTTGTAAAAAATTCAACTCTTTGTTTTTTATTCAAACTAATTTGTTAAAAATTAGATTTTTGTATGTGAAATATTCATGATTTTAGTTGAAAATTCATCTCTATTTGAAAATTTAATTACATTATTTAACACTCGTCTTTTTATTTGAAAAAATATAGTTTGATTAAAAATGAAGTTTTTTGTTGCAAATTCAAATTTTTCTTTTGAAAATTAAATTATTTTGTAAAAAAAACAACTGTTTGTCGAAAAGTTAAACTATTTTGTTAAAAAATATTTGTTTTAGTTATCGATGCATGATTTCAGTTGAAAATTCATTTATTTCGTTGGAAATGGAACTATTTAATGGGTTCAAATTCAATTGCTTTGTTAAAAGATCCATTTTTTTTTTGAAAATTCACCTACCATGTAGTAAATTCTTATTTTTGGCTCGAAAATTTATCAGTTTGGTATAAAGTTTAATTAGCTGTTCAGAAGCTGAACTACTTTGTTAAAAACATTTTTTTATTTTTTAAATTATCATTTTAGTTAAAAATTCTTTTCTTTGGTTGCAAATTGAAAACCTTTGTTAAAAATTCATTATAAAAATTTAAAATAACTTCTTCGAATGAAAATTAAAACTATCTGGTTAAAGAATTATGTGTTTCTTTGGTTAAATTCAAGGGTTTTTCATTCGAAATTTAAGTACATTAGTCGATACATAAACTATTAAATTTTTTACTCTAAATTCATCGTTTCAGATTGAAAATGCAGCGTTTTGCTCAAAAGTTGAACTAACCTTTTAAAAATTCATTTTCTCGCTTGAAAGTTTAACTAATTAGTCAAAAATGTTATGAGTTTATTGAAAATTAACTTTTTGTTCTTAAATATCAACTGTTTTGTAGAAAATTCGTCTTTTGAAGTTGAAAATTCCACGAGCTGGACGACATTTTTTTCTTTAGTAACTGAAAAGTCTGCATTAGTTACGAATTTGTCTTTTTGCCCAAGGGGAGAAATGATAGTTTTTGGAAAATATTATTTATACTTTTCTCTTTGTTTTATACAACTAAAAACGTGAATCTTTAAACAAAAACTAATTTTTAATAATGTAGTTAAACTTTCAACTGATTATTCAAATTCTTAATAAAATAGTTGCATTTTTAAACAAAATAATTAAATTTTCCACCAAAAAAGATGAAATTTTAGTAAAAAAAAGTTGATTTTCAATTTAAAAATAAAAACGAAATTTTTAACAAAATAGCCTAATTTTCAAACAAATAAATGAATTAAAAAAATTGATGAATCTTAAACTGAAAAAAAGTTTAATGAAGAAATGCAGTTTTTGAGCAAATAGTCGAATTTTTTAATATATCGTTGAATTTTCGAGCCGAAAATATGAGTTTTTAATCAGAAAGTGGCATTTTTAACGAAAGAATATACATTTTTTGATCTGAAAGATGATTCCTGAACAAAATTGTTGAATTTCAAACATAGAAATAAAATTCTAAACTAAAAAAATAATCGTAGACGTTTCAATACAGAAAATTAACTTTGAACAAAAAATAGTTGGATTTTCTTATTTTATTTTATCAATTAAGATGAAAGTTGATCGAAGAAACGAGAAAAAGTGGTAGGAGGGGAATTTTGTTTAAAGCAGGAGACACAGAGGAACCTAAAAAAATGAAAAAATAAAATAATAAGGAAAAGAGCGTAAAATCTTAAACAATTAACCTTATAGATTACAGCCAAGAATATGAAATATCAATGTGCATTCGTTTGATCAGGTAATTTTTTTTTTAAATTTTATATTTTTGAAAAAATCCCATCCTGTAAAATACTTTCTCAATTATACACGCATATGGAAAAAAATCTTGTCAACCGGACGAAAAAATATTTATACATGTTTTTGGGGACGCTGAATCTAAATGCGCATTTCTTTCCTGACCTAAAAAAAGTGAAAAAAGTTTTAATTCTTATCACATTTTTCAGGCTAGGAACGAAAAGCGATATGAAAGAATCAAAACCTACCCTGAATTCGGTTTCAGCGACCCCAAAATCGTTTACAAATATTTAACTTGTCCGCCAAGTGAGACAAACTAGAAACAAGAAAATTTTAATTTCCATCACGTTTTTGAAGTTAGGAACGAAATGCGACCTGACTGATTCAAACTAAGAGCAGATTCTGATTCAGCGGCCCCAAAACGTATACAGACTTGTCTTATACACCAGATGAGAAAAAAATCTATATACGTTTTTGGGGTCGCTGATCCGAAGCCTGGGCTGGTTTAACTCGGTCAGATTGCATTTCGTTTTTTACCGGAAGAAAGTGAACAAAAGTTTCCGCTTCTATTACGTTTTTGAATCTAGGAACAAAATGTTACCTGACCGAGTAAAACAGCTTCAGATTCAGCGACCCCAAAAACGTACAGAAATATTTTGCTTGTACACCAGACGAGAAAAACACTTCTGTACGTTTTGGGGTCGCTGAAACCGAATCCGTGGTTGGTTTGATTCAGGTAGATCGCATAACATTCCTAACCTCAAGATACTGAAAAATTTCTATTTCCATCAGGTTGTTAAGGTTAGAAACGAAATGCGACCTGACTGATTCAAACTAATCCTGGATTCAGATTCAGCGACCCTAAAAACGGATAGAAATGTTTTTTTTTTCGTCAGGTGGACAAGAGCTTTAATTTTTTTCGTGTGCCTGTGTTTCCTATCCAGAATGTTTGAACAAAAATTTTAACAGTAATAAAAGAAAATGGATATGATAATTCTCCTGCTGATAAAAAACTCAACTTTTTATTAGTCCACCCGAATGTAATTATACGTGTAGCCCTTGTGTTAAAAAGTAGTAGACCATATCAGATCAGACTCGATCTGTTAAAAAGATTCTCTAAAATATCGGCCCTTCTGTTATTTCTTTTCTCCCTCGTTACTAAAAAAATCTCATTATCGCAAAAGAAGTGCAAACATAATTACTCGTTCGCAGGTTGTGGAGTGTACTTCCGGGACATTTCATTTCCCTGAAAGGATCGTAAAAGCGAATTTCTCATCGCACTTATTCGCAAATGAATTTAAACTTTTTTCCTTACTTTTTGGGTGCCCTTTTTCGCTCTTATAGTCTAAACGTATGGCAAGACCATTGCAATATGTTGTAAAAGGTTCAGTAAGAAGGCGAGTAAAACAAGGAGTTTAACGAGCAGTTCGAAAGAAACTGAACTTTTATTGTGCGAGCACTCGACTGCAAACCGGAAAAGGAGGTGTATGAAAGGCGAAGAAATTGCCGCACGACAAAACTACTTTCTAAAAACTATCATATATCTTGAAAAAAATGAAAAAGAAAGAAATTGGAAGATGCTCAAGAACAAATTTTTTAAATTAAATTAAAAAAAAAAAAGTCTCTTTGGTTCCGTTGGGAATCGAACCACAGGTATAATAATTGCCGGTCGAGTACTTTTACTTTTAAATCTTTTAAAAAGATCGAAAGAAAAAAGACAGCGTGTGTTTCTGAAGAAAGATTCGTCTTTAGATTTTTCTAGTAGCTTAGTGGTAAAAGCATCCGACCAGCAATCGGTAGACTTGTGGTTCGATTCACAGTGGAGCAAAGGAGGCGATCCTTTCTCAGAAAAAAATTTGGTTTAAAAAATTTTAATTTATAGCTACATCTGGTCTGAAAAGACGTTAAAGAATTTATGTTATTTATGGAGTTAACTCAGATCTATAGTGTTGTAAAAGTAACTTGTTTTAAATCTTAAGACCTTTAAGATAGTGAATATTTGCAAAAAGATTCTTCTTTCGATCGCTCTAGTAGCTTAATGGTAAAAGCAACTGCTGTTCGAACCCCGTCGGAACGAAGATGATCTTTTCTCAGAAAAAATGTAATATTAATACCCTATTTGTAAATTTGAAATATAAATGTAATTTTGTATAATCTATAAATGAACAGTGAATAATTTGTTAAAACTATTTAATCCTAGTACAATAATGCATTTAATTAAATTCATTAGACATTTTTTAAATTAAAAAACAATAAAATAAGCTGAAGATGACATAAGACAATGCGTTCGTTGTCCAGATTAGGACAAATTTATAAACTATCATCCCATTTTTTCAAAAACTTTTTTTCCCTTTCTTTTCAAAAAAAACTTTCATTTTTTGTGTTTTTTTCGCTTACATTTTAGCTAAATTATTAAAAATCCTCATAGGAAAATAAAATTATTGTTGATAGAAACTCAATTTGGTAATTTTGGAAAATCCTACGAATGTATTTTTGGTTCGAAATTAATATTCTTTTGTTTAAAAATTCTACTATTTAGTTGAGAATTTAGGTATTTGGTAGAAATGAAACTACTTTGTTGGAAAATCCTCTTCTTTAGTCAAAAATTTCAATCATCAGTTGATAGTTTAGTTACTTTAAAAAAAAATTTTGTTTGTTGAAGATTCATCTTCTTGTTTAAGAGTCTACTTATTTTGCTAAAAATGCGTTTTGTTTTTATATAATCTTTTATCAAAAAAAAATAATTAGTTAAAAATATTTGATATAAGTATGATGATACTTTTAATTTGTATCACTCGACATTTTTTTAATTAAAAAATATTATTATAATTTAAAAATTACCTAAGACGTCAGATTAACTTAACAGATTAGGGGTCGTTTATAAAATCTTTCCACACTAAAAAAATTACTTTCTTCCTTTTATTTATAAGAAACTTGCACTTTTTCGCGTTTCTTTTGCTTGAATTTGAACTAAAATAATAAAAATCCTTATAAGAAAATTGAGTTATTATTGGTTTAAAGTTAATTTTTTTCTTGAAAAGTTTATTATTATGTTTTCGTTAAAAAGTAAATCTCTTTTATTTAACAATAGAAATGAAAAATTAATTAATTTCAATCAATTGATTTTTTTTGTTGAATATTCTTCTCTTCGGACGAAAATTGAACTATTTTGTTTGAAAATTCGTTTTATTTTTGATTAAATATTTATTTTCTTGGTTGAAAATTGAACTCATAGCTCTATCTATTCTGAACAGAAGTTACAAATTTCTGCTATTCTCTGATGATAATACAGATTCCACAAAAAGTTAATGTTGTTTGTTTGAGAAATCATAATTTTCGTTGAAGATTCAAATATTTGGTTTAAAGAATGATCAATTTTGATTGAGGATTCAAATATTTTGTTAAAAATTCATTTTCTATTCGTTGAAAATCAGGTTTTCAAACTGAAAATTTAACGATTCTATTTTCTGTTGAAATTTTTTTTTTGTTGAAAATGCATATTTCGTGTTAAGATATTTTTATTTATAAGTTAAAAATCCATCTATTTGGTATGAAATCATCTGCTTTGATTAAGAATTGAAAAATTTTGTTGAAAATTAGTTTTTTTTTGCTTAAAAAAATTTTTTTAAATTTAAAATTTAACGATTCCATTTTGTATTGAAAATTTATATTTTTCAGGAAAAAATGCAGCGATTTTGTTAAAAATTCATGTTCCTGGATTAAAAATTAAAATTATCATTGAAAATTCTTCTCTTCTAGTTAAAAGTCAACTGTTTTCTACAGCATTCGATTTTTTAGTGTAAAAACTTAGCTAATGTTATAAAAATTCGCCCATGTCAGCAGAAAATTAACTTCGTTGGTTGAAAATTTATTTGTTTTGATTAAGGATTCAAATATTATTTTTGGGTGAAAATTTATCTTTCTTATTTGAAAATTTAAATATCTGGTCAGAAATTTAACTTCTTAGTTGAAAACATCAACTATTTTTTTAAATTTCAACTAAATTGTGAAAGTCATGTTTTTTGGACTAAAATTTAACTCTTTTTAATCTTTCTAGGCTAAAAATTTATATGTCTTGTCCACGTCTTGTTGTATAGATAATTGAACTATTGTGATTAAAATTTAGAGACAATTTGCACCGACATTTTTTAAACAACCATCTCAGTTGGGGAAGTGCTAGGTGAGAAGGCGAAGGCGAAAGAAAAAAAATAGGCGTAATGGTTGAGGGGGTGATGGGAAGCAAGAGAGTTTAAGGAAAATCAGGGTGACTGTAAGTAGAGGAAAGATTTAAGTATGGTGAGAAGAAGTTTGCATGGGGACGGTGAGGAATTAGAGATGTTGGAAGGGGTAGGAAATTTGAAGATATAAATATATAGGTGAGTAGGTGATGGGAAGTAAGAGAGTTTAGGGAGATTGAGGAAGAGTCGAAGTATATAATGGAACTAAGTGTGGTGAGGGGAAGTTTTGATGAAGATGAAGGAGAATTAGAGGCGG
>NC_046665.1:93709571-93714591 GCF_010883055.1 Belonocnema kinseyi
GGGGGAGGAGGTGGGAAGTTTGGGAAATAGATATATAAGTGAGAGGCGATGGGAAGTAAGAGAGATTTATGGAAACTGAGGAGAAGTGGAATTAGAGAAAAGAACTAAGTGTTGTAAGGGGAAGTTTGCATGGCGTCAGAGGAGAATAAGGGGTAGGTCAGAGTGGGAAATTTGGGGATATAGATGAAGGGGGGAAGTAGGGTGAGTAGGGATGAGAAGTAGAGGGAAAAGGGTTAGGAAGTAAATAAGGGGAGGAGAATTAAGCGATGAAGTGAGGGAAGAAGGAAAAAGTAAGATAGGATCTGATAGGACAGGATAGGGTAGCATAGGTCAGGATAGGATAGAAGAGGAGAGGAGAAAGAGAGAAAAGGGGGTAATAAAAAGCAAAGGGGGGATTTGAACAACTGAATTAAATTCTCAATTGATCACTCTTTTAGAGGCTCATCTCAAGCTAAATCACCAACTCAGAATATCCCAACGAAATTAATTGACGAGGAATGTCAACTAGCCATTTTAGTGTGATGTTAAAATAGCAAGCATCGGTAAAATTTGCAGACAAGGGGAGAATGCGAAGGATGAAGTTAATTTCAGTCAGGTATTCTGAATACACGAGGAGGTGAAGGATTGAGCCCCAGCTAGACCCATCCTAGTCACAGTCCTGTGGACAGGGCGTTGGACGATCAATACGAAGCTTGGCCGAAGCTGTCGGTAGTTTTGGAATAATACGGATACAGCGTCCAACGGAATCCTTCATTCTCATCCCCCTACTTTACAATAACCCCTTTCGCTGAGAATCTCTTGTAGAACCACGTGGTATCCTTCCAGCTAACACCCACCTTCCCCTTTGCTTGCCAAAGTTTGTTTGCCTCGAGTGCATTCGGAAGTGGAATCGAGGAACCATCGGAAGAACTAAATAAAACTTGGAGAGCCTTTTTCGAGAGTATATTAGTGCGAGCTTTGCGAATTTCTTAAACTTCACGTCACCATTTTCTTATTGATAAATAGACCTCGGAGAATTAATATTTATGAGCTATTTCTCATCCTTGAAATCGAATCTCTAAACAAGATCAACTTTATGGTTGAGAAAATTCACCCGTCCTTTTTAAAAACAAGTCAGAGACAGAAACCCTTATACATTAAATATAATTTTTTCCTAAAAGGGGAAATGAGTGGAGGGCCAAGAGTGGTGGAAGATGATTATAAGGGGCTAGGGGGGATATGGGATGCAATGGCAAGGAGGAGTAATAAGAGGATCGTGGCTAAAAAGAGGAAGAAACCTTAAGAGGCGTCGGAAGTGATGGATAGGAGTGAAGGGGGAGGAGAGGAAAGGCTTACATCTAAAGAATGGTCGTAGGGGTTAGGGAGGGCACGAAATCTGGTATGGGACGGGAAGTTAAAGAGAATAAAAAGGGATGGAGTAGGGATAAAAAGCGAGGACTAATAAGATGGGATTGGTTAGTACATGGCAGGATATGAGAAAAGAGGAGAGGTGAGGAGAGGAGAGGTGGTGGGAAGGGGAGTCAAAAGGATGGAAATTTTAATTATCTATTTATTGTTTCAACGTTTTTGAACCCTTGATTTTATGCATTTAACATGTCATTTTTGAGAAAATTCAAAAAGATTTTTGAACATCTCAGACATGTTGAAAAAGAATCTAGAAAAGTTTTAAGCTTATTTCTTTATTTCAAAGAATTTTGCAAATATACAAAATATTTGTAATCGCATCAAAAATTCTTGGATTTCACAATCCCTATTCAACTAACTTGAGTTTTTCATTAAAATTTAAAAAATGTTTCGAAATGCACAAAAATTTACTTGAAATCTTTCAGCATATTTCCGACATTTAAAAAAATCTTTCCCAATGTTGAAAATATTAAAAAATTTTTTGATTATTATTGAATCTTTTCAACTTTAAAACCTTCTAATGTCTTTTAAAATGACTAAATATTTTTCTGAAATTTATAAGAAAATTCTGCAATTTTAGAAATATAGCCTTGAAATTTTCCAGCTTTTTTGTACAAATATATTTTGAAACGCTTTATAATCATTTTAAATATTCTCTTAAACTTGATTTTGCCAAATAAAAAATTATTTTAAATTTTCCAATGAATCCTAAGATCAATCTTTTTAAAACATCTGAACCTTCTAAAAAGTTCTGCAATATTTCAAAAATAGCCTTAAAATGTACAAGCGTTTTTTTTTTGACATTTTCGTCAATCTTTTGAAATATTTCAAAATGTTACATTAAAACTAATTTTTCAAAATAAAAAACTACGTCAAATTTGCTTAGCAATCATATGAAAAAATTGTAAGTTTTTTGGAATATTTTTAAATGTCTTAAAAATAATTGTTCAAAATAAAAAACTATTTTAAATTTTGCTCAGACTCTGAAGAATAAATTTTTAGTACCTTGAAACTTTTTTATTAAATTTTATTTTAAAACCGTCAAATATTTAAATGTTGTTTCAAATTGCAGAAATATTTTTGAATTTGAAATTATTTTAAAAACGTTTTTAAATCTTCTAACTACCTTTTAAAATTATTCAAATTTATCATTATTTTTTTATCTAGTGAAATAAAAAAAATTCCTTTAAAATCTTCCAGATTCTTTTTCATGATTTACTATATTTACCGATTAAGGCCGTCTTCTACTTGAATGACTTTTTAAACTCAGCGCATAATTTTTATTATTTCTATTTGATATAAAAACATTATTTTATGTAACCTAATTGTCATGTTATTTTATGTGAAGGAACACAAGGTCGAAATAAATGATGAAACAAACTAAAAATCATTAAAAATTTTACCAGGCATCTTAAAATGGAGAAGTAGGATGGAGAAGTAGAAAGCAGATAGGGGAAAATATAGTGGGAGCAGTATGAAGAGTGGTGGGAATTAAAATGAAAGCGAGGAGGACAGTAGGGGATGTCAAGAGAGACGAAGTAGAGGCTGGAAAGTAGAGGAAGCCTACTTATACTAAGTTTAGAGGTGAATAAAATTTGGACCATATAATTTAATTCAATTTAGATCTCAAATTTTTAAATAGGGAGCTTCAAGGGGAAGTAGATGAGCAGTAGAAGTAAGGGAGAAGAGGGACAAGAAAGAAATGGAGAAAGAAGAGGTAAAGGCGGAAGTGAGCGGAAGAAACAAAGGTGTGTTGAGGAAAAGAAAGGGAGGGGAAGAAGCTGAAAAAGATGAAAAAAGATTGGTATTGAAATAGGAAGTAATTGGAGGAAAGTAGTGGACATGGAACTAGAGGAGGGCGAATTAGAGGATGGATGTGTAATGGAAGTTAAGGAGGAAGTATGCGGAGGGGAAGAAAGTCTAGTGAAGAAAAGTGAAGGGAGGGGAAGTCGGTGAAATATATGGAAAAGAATTCTTAGTGGATTTAGAATTAAAGGAACAAACAGAGGAAGGAGAAGTAGAGAAGGGGAAAGTAGTGGTGGGAAGAGTAGCGGAAGTCAGGACCAACTAAACGCAAAAATGATGGTGTAGTTAAAAAAAGTTGAGGAAGGGGACAATACGTATGTGGACAATACGAATCTGCAGTGAGGAAAATTGAAGGGAGGGGAGTTAGGCGAAAATGATAAGAAAGGATTGATAGTGAAATGGGAGTAAATGGAGGAGAAGTAGAGGACGGAGAACCAGAGGAGGAGGAAGTAGTGAAGAAAAGAGTAGCAGAAGTGAAGGGCTAACTGAATAGTTAAACGATAGGTGTATTGAGAAAAAGTGAAGGAAGGGGAAATAGGTGAAAAAGAGGTAAAAGGAGGGGAAGTAGAGGAGGGAAATCTAGAGTGGGGGAAATTAGTGAATGTAAGAGTGTAGAAGTGAAGGAGGAAGTAAGCGGAGAATAGGAAGGTGTTGTTAGGAAAAGTGAAGGGAGGAAGTGAAGTGAAAGTGAAGGAACAACTAAGCAGAAGGAACGAAGGTGAAGTACAGGAAATTGAGGAGAGGGGAGGGACGTGAAAAGGAGAGGTAACTTCGTTGATGGTTTTCGGCTGGAAATTTTAGAGTATGAAAAATAGATCTGGTGGATTTCCGGATATCAATCATGTCGACAAGACTTGCACCTTTAATCTTCTGGACCAAGGAGGTGCAGTTTCATAGGGTAAAGGTGGGGTCAGACGCGATGGGCTTAGCCTTTCAAGAAGAAGCTTATTTTACGACGTCCACAGCCGGATATAACCTTCTTCTTTACATCGACAAGTACAAAGAGTCCGGTCGTAGGATCAGGAACGTTACGTTCTTTCCTTGGAGAACGAGCTGATCTCTCTTTAACCTTCGCTACTCATACTTCAATATCAATCTGCGCTCAACGACCCGATAGTCGTATATATCGATTTTTATGACTCCTATGCTTTATTGCGAGTAATTTTTACTACCTTCATTTTTCATTATATATATAGGTATATTGCTGCATGCATATTTCCCATATGCGAACAAAATAACTTTCTTTTAACAGCTTGCTACTGAAAAGAGTAGTAAATTCAATAATAAAAAGTTTATTGTTACATACAGCACTTTCGTATGAGTGAATACTGAATCTTCAATATAATATAATATAAAAAATTATTAAAGTGACGAGCTAATAGCATTTTATGACTACGACTAACGAAGAGTTTGATTTTTTACATCCTCATCCTAATGATAAAGGACACAAGCTACAATAACATTTCATTTGACAAAAATTTCCGCTCAAATTATATCTACTTTGCTTAGAACCACATTTACGTTTATTAAGGTACTTTTAGTCACTTTTTTTAAATTACTGTTTTAATAAAGGATCACTGTGGTCATTACTTTCGAGAAACTTAAACGGTAAGCCCAAACATTTCTGAATTTTATTCAATTTATCTTAATTAAATAGAATTGTTTTGAATTAAATAAATTTTTTACATTCACTTGAAATCAATTCTACATTTGTAATATTTAGATTGAATTTTTAGGAAATTTGTTTATTAAATTCTTTTTGATTTTCTTCAGTTTGAATTTTTCCTAATTATTTTCAACTATAATGACT
>NC_046665.1:93714691-93739673 GCF_010883055.1 Belonocnema kinseyi
TACTCAAAGCAGTAAAATATTTTAAATGTTTGATATCTTTCCTTTTAACTCATTTATATTCGATCAAAATTAAACCAGAATTATTAATTTATTTTATTTCTTGCTGTTTTGTTTTGGATACTATTTAAAAATCAATAAAATTGTATTGAATTTGCAATTGGTTCTATTCACTTTTATTTTACTCAATTAAAATTTGTTGTATATTTTAATTATTTTAAAAATTGTTTGTCATTTGAATTGATTTTATATATTTACATTTTTTAAAACTTTTACTGAGTTCTTTTGAATTTACCTAAAGTTTGCTAAATTCACAGAATTATACTCAATTCATGAAATATTATTTCTATTTATTAATTTATTAATTTATTACTTATTTTAATTATTTTTTTCAACGCAGAAAAATTTTCTTGAATTTACTGTGACTTCTGTTAACTCCCATTTTACTCAATTCAAAGGGCACTCTTTCTTAGGCTTTTAAACTTATTTAAATTTATGTGGAATTCACACAACATTTTTCATAATTTATTCTGAATTTTTTTAAATTGTTCTGAGATAAATTGAATTCTTTTGCATTTTTTCAATTTTACTAGAACAGTTGAATTTTTGTTTAAAGAAATCTACTTTCAACAACAACAAAACCAAATTTTCAAGCAAAAAGATTAACTTTCTACAAAGAAGACGTATTTTAAAGAAAATAATTAAATTTTTAAGTAAAAAAAGATAAATATGCAATCAGAAATGAAATAGTTCAATTTTAAATCTAGAAAAATTAATTTTGAAACTAAAAAACAATTTTTCATCAAAATATTTGAATTTCTAACCAAAGCAGTTCAATTTCTAACCAAAAAGATGATTTTTTAATCAAAAAGTGTAATTTTCTTAGGAAGGAGAATTTAAAAAAAAATACATGAGCTTTCAACAGTATAATGCGTTTTTCATAACCAAAAGATTAATTTTGAAATAACTTAATTTTAAGTGAAAAAAAATTATCAATAAAAACGAAACTAAGTTTTAAAACAGTAGTTAAATGCTGAACCAAACCATTTTCAACAAAATCACAAATTTTTAATTAGAAAAAGTTCAAATTTTAAATTAAAAAGGTGCGATTTAAGTTAAAAATGGAATACTTAAATGTTCAAATAAAAATTTTATTTTGAACAAACAAAAATCAACAATATAGTCACATTTTTAAACAAAGAAAATTTGTTATATTAATACAGTCGAATTTTTATTCCAAAAATACGAATTCTGAAGAAAAAAGGTAAAATTTCATAAAAAAATAATAACTTTTTAGCAAAATTGATGAACGTTTTACAAATTTAATAAATTTTTTACCGAATAGTTGCATTTTTAAAGAGAAAAATTCATTGAGAATGAAAAGGATTAATTTTCTATCGAAATAGACCCATTTTCAACTAAAAAAGATTAATTTTTAACAAAAAATGGAATAGTAGAAAAATTTCAGGTAGAAAAATTTCAGGTAGAAAAATTACTTACAAAAATTTTAAAAACAACACATTGAAAAAAAATGCGGATCAATTATGTACATTACTCCAAATTATTTTTATCATTCTGGATTACATGTTTATTAATTGTATAGCCTACTTTCAATGATCTGTATTACAGTTTAATTATTTGAATTGAAAATTTAATACGCCAGATTAGAAGTGAAATACTCTGGATTACAATTGGATTACTTCTGATTTTATTTTATAAGTGGATTACTCCGGAATACTCGGATTACCTAGGATCACAAATGCAAAACTTTGGGTTATCCCTGATTACTCGGATTACAACAAATTGAAAGTTCTGATAGCCAAGCGATCCACCTTACTTTTTCCAGAAGAGGAAGTGAATAAAAATTAGAGAGAAAGTAGGGAAACTGAAGTAAGTTAGAAGGAGGATAACGATGGGGAAATGAGGGGAGAGGAAGTAGGTGAAGTAAGGTGAAATGTGGGGGGGGGGGGTAAGAAGAAGAAGAAGTATGCGAAATGATAGTAAGGGGAGTAGAAGAAGTTATGGAAAATAAAGGGAAGTGAAGTACAGGAGTTGAAAAGAAATACGGAAAAGGAAAATAAAGGAGGTGAAAGGAAATGAAGGGAGAAGAAATAGGCAAAGCGAGAGAAAATAAAGTGAGGGCAAGTAGGAAAAGTGGGCGTAATGAGAAGGAGGAAAGTAAAAGAAGTTATGGAAAATGAAGGGAAGCTAATTATAGGTGGTGAGGAGAAATAAGGGAAATAAATAAGTGGATGGAAAATGAAGGGAGGAGAAGTAGGCAAAGTGAGAGGAAATAAAGGGAGGGGAGAAGTTGCAACGTAAGGAAATAAGAAGAGCAGAATTACGAGAAGTGAAAGGTAATGAGATTTGGTGAAGTAGCGGAAATGATAGAATGTCTAGGAGGGTAGTGACATGAATTGAAGGGAGGCTATAAGAGGAGTTCAGGTGAATGAAGAAGAGGAAGTCATGTCTAGGGAAGGAAAGGGTGTGGAATCGAAAAGTAAAGTCAGGAGAGTATGAGTAGGGGAAGAGAGAGGAAGTAGGGACGAGATATGAAGTATGCAAAGGGAGAAGAAATAGGGCAGAAGCGGGAAAGTAGGGGAAAATAGATAAAGTAGGGGCGAGACGGAAAGTAGGGGAAGAGGGAAGAAGTAGGGAAGGGAAGGGATCGGAGGGAGGGGTCTAAACAACCTAATTAAAATTTTATCGTATCTTACTCTTTTTTGTAGACACATGGTGCCTAAATTTAAATTTCAGCACACCGAAGAATATGACCGGTCATATCTTAAACCCGGATTCCAGAATTTTTGTATTTAATAAAAATCTTTATTGCACTCCCTATACTCATCCTGGTTATGAGTCGTAGTTTAACTCCTCTTTGTTAACGAATTCCACCAAGGCTCTAAACTTTCCCTAGAATAATTACCACCCACGTCATCCTTTAAGGATCATAAAATTGTATTATTCATAAAACCGCGATACCGCGGAAACTATAGGTAGTAAGAAGTCTCAGAATTGGGCTTTAAATCTGCAATATTAAAACGAAAATTAAAGGTCTGACTCTCAAATGTCATAAGAATCGTTAGAGCTCATGGACCATTTATAAACTAGGTTACAAATTTTGCGATTCTTTCACCCCCACCCCCACCGTAGACGATCGGAGTTTTGTTTCAGCCCTCCCCAGAAATTGACAAAATATATTGCATTTTGAAGAAAATAGTTGAGTTAACGAACAAAAGATGCTAAATCCATTCAAAATGATTCCTAAATTATTATTGAAAAATTCTGAAGCTAAAAAAAAACATCAAAGATAAAAGAAGAATTTAAATAGGATCATTAAGAGGAAAGTAACTAATTTCCATTTATATATTCTTAAGCCTAAAACATTTTATGAAGTACATTTCAAGAGGATATCATATTTTTGATTGTTTACTCCTCGGTTGAAGATTCAACCAAGAAAGGATTAATTTTTTTACAAAAATAGATGAACTTGTAACCCAAAAACACGAATTTTCAACAAAACAAAATTAATTTGTAAACCAGGCAGCTATACAATCGCCAAACAGTCTAACTTTTGAACAAAAGTGACGAATAGTTCCCAAATAAGTGAACTTTCAGCCAAATAGTCAAATTTTTAAACCAGAATAATGACTTTTTTCGAAAACAATAGAATTGCAAACAAAAAAGATCATTTTCAACTAAGAAAAATGGATTTTTAACCAAAAAAGACGAATTGGTTTACCAATAAACATGGATTTTCAACGAAAACGGAAAATTTGTTGGCAAGAAATTAAAACATTTCGACCAAAAAAATGATTTTAACAAAATAGCTAAACTTTGTGCAGATAAAGACACATTTGCAGCCAGTCGGTCGAATTTTTAAACAAAAAGGTATAAAATTGTACCAAAAAAGTTGAATCTCGATCTAAATAGTTGTATTTTCAAACATTTTTCATTTTTTGTAGATGACAGATAATTTTTCGAACCAAAAATTTAAATTTAAAATAAAAAGTTAATTTTAAAGAAAGATGAATTTTCAAACAAGAAAAATGTTTTTTGAATGAAGAACAAGTAGATAAATCTTTATATTTTCAAACAGTTGAATACAATGCAATGTATTGCCTATAACCAAATTTTTAATGGATTTTGACGTTTTTTTTGTAAATGACCGTAAGGCTTTGGTTTACAACAAAATAAACAATATTTTTATCCTGACTTTCCAGACGTAACTGTATTTAAAATTCAGTTTGATATAGAATACGAGAGAAATGTATGCCTAATTGTGTATATTTAAAAAAACCTACTAAAAATATATTGCCAATGATTCCTTGCTGTCCTTTTTTTCAAATTACCGACAACTGGTGGTTATTTATACAACATTTATAAAAAAATTCACATTTTTCACATTATTCCACGAATAGCGCCAATTATTTTTCGCAGTACCCACTAAAATTGTATTGCTAGTGACTCATAACTGTAATTTTGTTACAATTCATAATAGATTATTTAAACAATTTTTCTAAACAAATGCACATTTTGGTCACTTTTTCAGAAATAGGCTTATTTTTTTCGTTGAGTGAGCTGAAAATAAATGTCTTACCAATAACTCTGTGTGTCTTTGTTTATCCAATTACGAAGAAATTTTAATTATTTAAACAATATTGATGAAAAAATGCAAATTTTGACCCTTTTTTCATTAAAAGTATTTTTGTATAATTACGAAACTTCTTATATTGTATATAAAAACTAAGTTTTAAACTGCTAATCACTGACTTAGGGTCTTCTTTAGTCAATTCACAGATTTAAAAAAAATGTACATCTGAAAAGTTAGGATAAGGATATTGTTAATTTTGTTGTTAAATAAAAAGTTCTGGTTCAGCTAAATTCAAATTTATGCATCGAGTCGATATACCTAAAAATCTTACGGTCATTAAAAAAACGGCAAAATCCATTTAAAATTCAGTTTTAGGCAGACCCTTAAATAAAACTGATTATTCTTAACCAATAAGATGATTTTTTTTACAAAAAATAATAACTTACTACCAGAAAAGATAAGTATTCTACAAAATACATGAATTTCGACTAAGTAGTTGAATTTTCAACTAAAAAAAGCGTTTACAAATACAAACAAATAGTATAATTTTTAACCAAACGAGATCACCAAATATATTCTACCCAAAAGCCACAAATTTTCAATTTTTTATTGAACTTTCAACTAAATTGTTAAATTTTCAACCTAACATTTAAATCTTTAGAAAATGAAGCTTTATTGAAGTAGTTCAACCTTTGATTAAGGTATTAAACTTTCTACCACAAAGATAAATTTTTAAACAAATAATTAATTGGCCTACCAAATTATTTGAATTTTCAAACAAAAAGATTTTCATTTGAAATAAAAAAGAGAAGGTTTACAAAATGCATACATTTTAAACAATATTGATAAATGCTTAAATAAAACTGGTCAATTTTCAATCAGAAAGATGAATTTTCTACCAAGAAGAATAATTTACTACCAAAAAAGACGAGTATTTAACAAAATAAATAAATTTTTAACTAAAAAGTGAAATTAAAAAAAAGTTTTATCCAAGTGGACAAATTTTTATTCAAAAAGATAAAGTTTTCGCCAAAAATAAAATAGTTACAGGAAAATTAAATTTTTAACTAAATATTATAATGTTTAAATAAACGAGATTCATTTTCAACCAAAATTATTACTTCGCAAAATAGATTCGTTTTTTTAATAAACAATTAAATATTGAACAAGATTTTTAATTCATAACCAAATACATAAAACGTTATATTTTCAATTACAAAAATCATTTTTGGTAGTAACGATGAATTTTCAATTTTTTTCTTCAATTTTTAACCAAATAGTTGAATTTTTAACTTGAGAGTTAAGCCTTTAAAGCAAGAAGTTTAACTAAAATATTTCAATTCTCAATCAAGTAATTGAATTTTTAACTAATATGAACTTTCAAACCAATAGTTCAATTTTCTACCAAATTAGTTGATTTTTCAACAAAAAAAGATTTCCATTTAAAGTCAAAGGCAGTAGATTAAGATAACGTCGAATTTGAAAGGAAATGGATAAATCTTCAAATAAAATTGATTCATTTTAACTAGAAAGATAATTTTTCTACCAAGAAGAATAATTGTTTAATTTTAATGTAAAGAAGATACATTTTTCGCTAAAAATGAAATAGTTACAAGAAAATTAATATTTTTAACCAACTAGTAGATTAGTAGACTCGATAAAAAACAGAAATTAACCTTTAATACAGAAAATAGGAAAACATTCGACGAAAAAAGATTCTTTCACAAAATAGTTGAATTTTTTAATAAATACTTGTACACTTAACAAAAAGGCTTAATTTTTAAACAAATAGACCAACCGTTCTATTTTCAGTTGTAAATACTTTTTTAATGACAGGAAAAGAATGTTAAAACAGTTGAATTCAACACAAAAAGAGGATTAAAAAAAAATTATACCTTCCGAAAAAGAATGAATTTTCAATAAAAAAGGATTAATTGGGCGCAATTGATGTTGCTAGTTAACAATAAAGCTGTGAAGCTAATTAAGCTTTGTCGATTAAAAAATAAAAAATAATTGTAACAAATAGTATTAAGTCTAAAAAAGGACAAATCCAGGAAGCCGATAAAATCCAAACCGTCACTCAGCCTCTGGAAATAATTAATTACAGATACCATTCCTGCACTCAATTCACTCGTGCCAACATCTCGGAAATAAAAGCCTTGAATCGCGTTTCTCTTTTTCTTACGGTCACACACATCGCATAAGACAAAAAAGTGTACCAAATTTTTTCTTATCCTCTCCCCTCCCCTGGATCTCAATTTACAGAGGATCAGGCTTTCTCTGGATTTACGACGGGATATTATGCAGATGGTACTTGCATTAAATGCACTGACAGTGCAGTAAACTGGACTGAAAAAGAAGCGAGCTGCCCACTAATTGCATGCGGTACGGGATTACCAATCTCCCACCGAAACTAGGAAACTTTTTTTTTGTTCCTGTGGGACCTGTATTGGAGTTCTAAATGGCTCGCTCTGAATTTAATTTTCTGTCGTTGAATTGTTACTGTGTGCGTAAATATATTTCGGAAGTGAAGGATAACATTGGGTTTTATTAAGTACGATCTAGTTTTCGAGGATTCGTGGTTCGTTAGAAATCGCCATCGCCGCTGCTTTGGTGCTGGGTGCCGCATTACCCATTGAGTCACAGTTTCCCATGTGTCACATTACCCCATGTGAATCGTTACCCAATGTGTCGCATTATCTCATGTGTCATATTACTCCTTGTGTCACATTACTCCATGTGTCCTATTAACCATTGTGTTACATCACCCAATGTGTCACATTACTCTATGTGTCACATTACCCCTTGTGTCACATTACCCCAAGTTCCACATTACCTTACGTTCCACATTACCCCAACTGCCACATTATTACCCTATGCTATGCTAAATTGTTACCCTGCCATATATTTCTATCCAAGTTTAACGCTACCTTCAACTATTCCCTACCACCCACCAATAGTATCGTAGAAATTTTCCCCAACGTTATTGTTGAGAATAGAGAAACATCAACCTCTTTTACAATGGTATCCCGTTTTTCAGAGTGGTAGCCTTAGATAGCACATTTTAACCTCCATCCTCAGATACAACCTTTTCGATCTTTAAATTTAAATACCACCTATTATGCACCACAGCTCTGTTAGAATTTGTCTCATACCTTCGATAGTAATTTTAAGAAGAATTTTCCTTTTAATATCTGGAAAATGATGATCTATGATTTAATTGAAAGTAGAGAAAGTAAAAAAATAAAAGGGAGGATAATGTGGCGAAAATTGATGGGAAATTATGCGAAAGGAAGTAGGGAAGGGAAGGTAGGTGAAATTCGAGGGGATGAGGAAGGTGAAAAAATGGTGGAAATTAGGTGACGGGAATAGGGGAAGTGAGAGGAGGGCTACTAGCATAGTGAGGTTGAGCAGGAGAGGGGAAATAGGAAAAGGGGAGTGTTAAATGTGGAAGCGAGCAGAAGGGAAAGTAGAGAAGGAAAAATTGTGGAAGAAAGGGGAAGTTTAAAAAATTTAAAAGGTTTCAAGGTAGTAATAATTTTGTTCAAGATCCTGGAATAATTCCAGTCAGTTCAATAGATATTTAAGAATTCTTAAATGTTTGAAGTAATAAAAATATTTTTAAATTCGGAAACATTTCCGAAAATTGGAAAAATATTTTCAAATTTTGTTGGAGTGTTGAATAGGTCTGATTATATTATAAACTGACTCAAATTTTCCGTTAAATTTGGTGAAATATTGTGAATAACCAAAATTTCCGAGAAATTGTTTAGATACTTTTTCTGTACATCTGAAATCTTTCAAAATCATTTCAAATTTCTTTTATTTCCTGAATTTCCCCTTTAAATTTTAAATTGCCTAAAATTTGTCTTATTTCTAGAATAAAAAATATGTTTGGGTTGAAAATTGAAAAATTTTATATTTATTTTCTAAATTTATATTGTTTTTTATATAATTAAAATATTTTTGTATATAAATATTAACTATTATATTTTTCGTGGAGCATTATTGTTTTTTGGTTTAAAATAATCTTATTGTAGTGTAAGAGTCGTCTTTTATGTAATAGAATTTATATACTCTCATAAACACTCTTTGTAAAATAGAAGATGACTTTAGTAACAAAAGATGAATTTTCAATTAAAAGAAAATCAAATTTTCTATCCAAAAAGGTCAACTTTTCACAAAAACGTTAAATTTTCAACCATATAAAATGCCTTTTCAATAGAATAGATACATTTTTAGGAAAGTCATAATATTTTCAGCCAAGAGACATACATTATAAAACAAAAATATAATGGTAGATTTTTCAATAAAAAATAATTAACTTCAAAAACAAAGATCACTTTTGTACCAGAAGATGAATTTTCAACCTAAAAGGAGGAATTTTCTATTCAAAAAGGCAAAAGTTCTAGGAAACAGTTAAATTTTCGACTATAAAAGAGGAATTTTTAATTATATAAATAAATTTATAGAAAATTAATAAAAGTTTCAACCATAAGACATGAATTCTGAACCAAAATATATATAGTGGACATTTTAATTAAAAAGTATGAATTTAAAAACAGAAATGATAACATTTCTGTCAAAATATGAATATTATATCCAAAAGAAGGAATTTGTCAGTCAAGAAGATTGACGCTGAACTAAGTTAGTAAATTTTCGACAAAAAATGTAAATTTTTGACAAAATAGTTGAATTTAAAAACAAAGAATCAAAATTTCTAACCAAAAGAGATGTATTCTGAAACAAAAATATAATATTAGACTATTCACTTAAAAAAATGAACCTATAACAAAAAAAAGATGATTTTTGAACCCAAGAATGAATTTTTAAACATAAAATATCACTTTTTAATGAAATAGACGAATTTAGATGTACAGTTTTTAGTAAGTTTCCAGATGATGATTGTTTTTTATAGAAAAATAATCTTTTTGTTTAAAAATTGTTCTTTTTTAGTTGAAACTTCAACCTTTTGCTTAAGAATTCTGGAACTGTGTTAAAAATTGTTTTTGTTTTGGTAGTTAATTAATCTTTCTTTTCAAAAATTAATTTTTTTAGTTGAAACTTTAACTTTTTGGTTAAGAAATCTTGAACTTTGTTAAAATTTCGTCTTCTTCGGTAAAAAAATTTTTTTTTTAACTTCTTTTCTAGGTGAAAGTTTAACTTTTTGTTTCAAAATTCTTGAGTTTTTAAAAGAATTCGTCATTTTTAGTTCTAAATTAATCTGTTTATTTGAAAATAGATGCTTTAAGTTAAAAACTCAACTTTTAGATTGAGAGTTCTGGAATTTTATTAAAAATTTGTCTTTTTTGGTAGTCAATCAATCTTTTTGTTCAAAGATCCTTTTTGTTTTTATGTAAAAATTCGACTTTGTGGTTTAAAACTCTTGAATATATTTGAAAATTCATCATTTTTTGTGCTAAATTAATCTTTTTGCTTAAAAATTCACCTTTTTAGTTGAAAATTCAATACATTGGTTAAGAATTCTTGAATTTACTTAAAATTTTTTTTTGTAGTATATTAATCTTCCTGCTTAAAACTTAACTTATCATTGAAAATTTGTCTTTTTGATTTGAAAATTCATCATTTTTTGTACTTAATTAATCTTTTTGCTTAAAAATTAATCTTTTTAGTTGCAAATTCAATACATTGGTTAAGAATTCTTGAATTTACTTTTAAACAAATTTTTTGTAGCATATTAATCTTACTGCTTAAAACTTAACTTATCATTGAAAATTTGTCTTTTTGAGTTAAAAATTCTTCAATTTTGTTAAAAGTTATTATTTTTTATAGAAAAGTGATCTTTTTTTATAAAATTTATGTTTTTAGTAGCAAATTGAATTTTTTGGTTGATAATTCTTGTATTATATTAAAAAGTCATCTTTCCTTGTTGAAACTTTAACTTCCTTTAGAGAACCCTGGAATTTTATTAATAATTAGTCTGTTGCTCTAGTAAATTAATTTTTTTGTTTAATACTTTTTTTTATTTGCAAATTGAACTTTTGTGGTTCAGAATTGTAGGATTCACCTATTTCATTTTTGGTAAAAATGTTTTTTTTTTAAAGAAAAATTTAACATTTTGTTAATTAATTGTTAATTAATTTTTGGTTGAAAATTTATTTTTTGCTGTTGTTCAAAATTAATCTAGCTCAGTTAAAAATTAAACTTTTGCGTAGAGATTCCTTTAATTTTTTCGGAAATTCGTCTTCTTTGGTATAGAACTAATTTTTTTATCAAAATTATATATTTTTCATTTGATTATTTTTTAGAAAAATCGTTTGTTTTAATAATTTAAAATTATGTTTTTTTCATTCTAAGTATAACTATTCAATTCTTTGTTATTGATTTACCTTTACAAGTTTAAAAAATGATATAATAGCCGGATTTGCTGTCACATAAAATTCAATCATCCATGTATTCCTGTTTGAATTTCAAAACAATTTTTGTTCCACAAATTGGGTTATTCATGGGAGGTAACTGATTCATAGAACAAGCAATCGCTTTCAAATTTTCTTTTAATCATATTTTCCACTCAGTATGAAAAGATTTCCTCTTCACGATGACACTGGCTAGAGGACATACTCGTTTGGATTTAATTAAGGATTCGATCCAATTAACCGATCTGTGCACGCAAATAAATAAACAGTTCACTCGCTCTATTTTGATTTCAGTGATTCACGGTTATTCTCATTGGTTGAAATTGACATTTACATACTTAGTTTAACAAATTCGTATTGCAAAACTTCTCATCAACGACGAATACAATTTAATTAGTGACCACAGCCAATAATGACAATTGAAATCCCTGCTTTTAAATTAAGGCTCCTGCATAGGGTGCCTCATGAAATCCTTTTTTATTTTCTAAAACCTTAAACCTGAAACTTCTTTTTTTTTGGTAAGAAAAAGATTCCATATTTTTTTTAGATTTTTTAAAAATATGTAGATATCTTTACGAAGCGTTTTATGCCAAATATTCGATTTTGCAATTTTGTCAATTTCAAATTATACAATTTGGAGTGGATACGAACCAGTTATATTGAGGAATTTATGTTTAAGTAGAGCCAGAATTTTTTAGTGATAAAAAGTTTTAAAATATACTTTTAGTCGAATTTTAATTTTATATCAGACATCAAAAGCATATCTCGGTAAAAAATGTTCGAATAAATAAGAAAATTTCTTATTAATAAGTATTAAAAGAGAGGACATACAGCAGTGGAAAAAGTATTTTCTGTCTGGACGTTATTTATAGTGCCATTTTCAGTGGAGTTTTTTATGTGTGATAAAAATTAAATATTAAGTGAGAAAAAGGATTTCCTTAAAATATCAGGGGCCTTCCATAAACTGTGTCAATAATTTGTGGGGAATGTTTGGGGGGGGGGGGGAAGGGGGTAAGCATCTTTCCGGATAATGGATTTAAAAATCATATTAGTATATTTTTGGTTCGGAATACACCTGCTTTGGTGAAACATTTTACTATTTGGTTGAAAATTAAATTAATGTGTTGAAAATGCAACAATATTCTTAAAAAGTTATCTTGTTTCGTCAAAAATGCAACTAATTGGCTCAAAGTTAAAATAATTTCTTAAACATTAATTTTTTTAGTCCAAGATTCATCTTGTTGGATAACGATTAAACTATATTTTAAAAAATTTGTCTTATTTTTGGTTGAAAAATAATTTTTAACTGCAAATTCAAATACTATATTCTTCATTAAAAAGGATTTTTTTTAGTTAAAAATTCAATCAGATGGTAGAAATTTTCAGTCTTTTGTTGCATTATAAATTCTTGTATTTAAAATCTAGTAAACCAACAAAAAAGTCGACCGCTCAAAGTTTTTTGTATATGTAAAAGTTCTTTCCTAGATCTAATAATTTTTAGTGGCTTAGGTTTTAATAGAATAAGTATCTTTTGGACAGGCCAAGTTAGTAAAATATATTTTCAGTAGAAATCTAATCTTTGATCAGACAATAATAATATATCTAGATGAGGAACATACAAATACATAAAAAAATTCAAATAAAAAATTAAAAAAAGATAAAAATAAGTGAAAAATTTATTTCCTGGCCAGACTTGATTCATAAGAAAAATTTGCAGTAAAAAAGCTTGTGGTTACTTGTTAATTTCTAGTAATTTACATTTAAGTGGAAAAAGTATTTTTTGCGAAGTTTGTAAAATATATTTCCAGTAGAAATGTAACATTTGGTCAGGCAATAATATATATGTAGATTAGGCTGCTTAAAAATCACTCTTTTTATAAAGTTAAACAATACCTCTTATTTAGAATTCAAAATTCGCAATTATTGAAATTATTGTTTTTGACGACGTGATTAGTTGCATACTGCTTGAATATGATTTAAAGTGGTCGTTTCCAGTTCGTTCTTATGAATTTTCACGAACTTTTTTAAACGCAAGTTCCAAATTAAAAATTTAAACTTCATAAATTTATTTCTAAAAGAGAAGATTTAAATTCTAAATAATTCTTTAATAATGAAGAAAAAGTATTCTGTGTTCGAAGTTTTGAATAATTTTGTTACAATTTACAAAAGGATTACTCCTAACTTTTTGACTGCATTAAATAAGGTTATATATAATTATCAATTAATGAAGATTAAGAATTTCCCGCACCATTAATTTAGTAAATCGAAATTTTCAAATAAATAATTCTAATAAATGATACGAATTATTTCTTAATTTTTCTAATTATTATTGATAATAGAAAAGATTCTAATTGTTATTATTTTTTAATTGTAAAAAATAATATTCCTTCCAACATTTTGCTACTTTAGTACCAGTAACAATAATATTTCTGTCATATAAAATGATTGCAAAATTATTATCGGCTTAATATTGAAACATTAATTTTAAGTTTAAAAGATTATGAAATATGTCAAATGTCTAAGAATGTTAAAAAAAAACAATTTTTTGTTTAATTTTTGCAGGATTTTAAAAAACATTAGGAAAACTTTTAATTATGTCGAAAGTTTTTTAAAGTTTTAGATCTTTAAACAAATAAAACAATTACTTATATTTTGAAAAAATTTCGAGAAATTCTAAACCAAATGTAGAATTTTTAAGATTTGAAAAAAAGAAATGTGGATTTAGTTTTTTCAGAATTTTTAAAGGTCTTAAAGGAATAAAAAAATGTTCTTAAGAGTTCTGTAAAAATGTTAAATTATTTTTTATTCTACAAATTTTTTTCAAAAGAATAATTAAAAAGACTATTTATATATTTATAAAATAAATAAAATCAAAAATGCAATTTTCTTAAATTTTCAAACTTGAATTTGCAACTGATAAGAATTTTAAATTGAACAAAATGGAAAATAAAATTTTTCCCTACCGACAATTCAAGAAAATTCAATTTTCAACTGTAGAAAATGGAAGAATATTGAAAATCTAAGTTTAAGCAGTTAAATTTACACTATTGCAAATTTATCTTACTTTAATTTTCAACTTTTGAAAATGAAACTGCTGAACCTTAAAGAAATTTGAAGGTTCAACTGTTAAAAATTTGATGTTCAATTTTCATAAATTCCCAGTAGTTTAAAAATTATCTTTTGAAAATTCAAATGTTAGAAATTTTTTTTGTCAAAAGTTAAAAATTTAACAAAACTAGCGAATTGAGACTAGCCATTTTTTGAAAAATAATGTTTGACAAAATTAATAGTTGTTCAATGGACTCTGTAGAGAATTTTCGAGATATAATAAAGAATCCCTCTTCTGATCGTTTCCTTGTCAAGCAAAGAACATTACGATTAAAAGAAAATATATGTACAATCTCAACCAATTTCTAGTTACTTTGTGTTAATTTTTTTAAGCGAAAATGTTTATTTTTAATAAAAGAACCATTAATTTAGAAAATTTGGATATTTGAAAAGTAATATGGTACGGTGGTGCTTTTCCCTGAAAAAAATATTTTTTAAAATAATAATTTATTTTGAAAAATGAAATTAACAATTTTTAACATGTTTAGATTATTCCAGTGCTTTTTTCGGAAATTGTATTTTTTAATAAAAATGAAACGGTTCGTTTGAAGTTAATCTATTTTCATCAATCATCAAAAATATTGTCCTGGATTTTCATTTCTATTAATTTTGGATAACAGAGACTATGAAGTAGAAAATTTTTTCATTATTATTAATTTCATATTTCAATTTGAAAATTGCGTCAGACAAAAGAATCCAAAATAGTAATGAAAGAAAAACTTCATAGCAAAATAAATATTGGATTAAATTTCAAATTGCGCGGTGAAGGTATTTTACTTTTATGATTTTCACAACGGGCAATATGAGTACAAGCGAGAATCAATAAGGGCACTTGTGAAAAATCATTGCAAGGAAAAAGAAAAATAGGGCATCGATATCCATTTCATTGAGAACGAATCGACAAATGAAAATTTTTCGTTCTGGCCGAGTATTCGAAACAACCGAGATGTATTAAATTGTTTTAACAGGGAATCGATTTGTTGACTCAATTTTCATTTTGTGTTTGCCTGCGAAACGCCGAGCGCTGCATTTGACAGCGATTTAAAAATGCGATCGCTAGCAGAGTGAGTAGATACCATTTTAAAAAGTAACTCATTACGTGAATTAGTTACGATTTTCGCAGTAGGGGGGATACTAGGATTAAGCGCGCCCCTAAGATAATCGCGCACATTTTTTAATATAAAAAAACGGTGCGCCCTACAAGACTGTAAAAAATTGTTTTTTGCCGGATTGCATTAGAGATTCGGGGTTTTAGTTTTTGTCCGGTTGGAGAAAATTCGACGTTTGTGCCCTAGGGCCGAAAAAGTCGTTAAAATTTAAAATTTTGGTATTGAAAGCTATCTGAAATCTTGCCTAGGTAAAAATTCAAATACTTTTTCAATATTAAAAAAACTTCTTTTATTAACAATTAATCTGTAAGAGAAATTTTATCTTTCTTGGATAAAAATACAACTGCTTGGTTGAAAATCAAAACGTTTTGTTAAAAGTCATACTTTTTGCTTAACATTTATATTTTGGTGCTAAAAATAAACTGAAATGTTTTATAAATAACAGTTTATCTTAAAAAAAAAATTGTCGTTTTTTATAAAAAAGTTATCTGCTTTAGTAAAAATTTAATCTTTCTTAGATAAAAATTCTAATATTTGGTGGAGAATTTAACTATTTGGTGAAAAATGTATCCTATTTGGTTGTAAAAGTTTGTCTTTTTTGGTTAAATTTTTTTTGTAGAAACATATTTTATGTTATGAAATTCATATCTTTATCTTGAAAAGTAAACTGAAATCTTTTTTGGATAAAAATTCAACAACTTTTATCAAAAATTTCTCTTTTATTTTAGATGTATCTGTTTTAGTAGAAATATATATATTTTCACGAAATTGCCGTAACCTTTGGTATATTGTTTACAAATGTTTATTTATTGTGGTTTTATAAAAGCACCTTATTTGTTTATGCCAAAAAAAAAACAACAGTTTTTTATTTTCTTGGAACATTTTGGTCTTTTTTAGGTAACAATAGAAACATTTTGTGGTGGTTGTATAAATTTGGTCGTTAGATTATTGTTTCTATTTTTAGGATTTTGCACATTAATTTCATTATTGGAGGTTAAATCTAATTTTAAATTTGATTTTAATCTCATTCAAATTTCTTCAATTTTAGATTTGGTTGTATCAATTGGTTACGAAATCATTTTTTTCTTGAAAATTTATATCTTTAGTTCAAAATTCATCTCTTTGGCTTAAAGTTAAACTATTTTAGTAAAAATAATCTTGTATAAATGATAATTCGACTACTTGGGTAAAAGTTAAACTACATTTTTAAACATTTTTTTACTAGAGGCTTATATCTTTAGTTGAAACTTCAACTGTTTATTAAAAAGGCCTTTTTTGTTTAAAATTTATTTTTTAAACTGAAAATGTAACTTTATCATTTTTTTAAGATTGATTTAAAATTTAAGTATTTTTTGTTGCAATAATATCAACTATTATATTTTTCGTTGAGGACACATCTAGTTTGGTTAAAAATCAATGTATTTGGTTTTAAATACAAGTATTTTATTTGGGTTAAAAGTAACGTTTTCTTTGAAATTTCATGTTTTTTGTTGAAAAGTACAACAGTTTTCTAGAGATTTCTCCATGCTGGCTTGAAAATGCAACATTCCAGTAGAAAATTTTTCTTTCTTGTTTTAAAATTTGATTTTTTCGTCTCATAATTAATCTGTTTTTTAAAAAAATATCTAATTTATTTTATTGAAAAATCAACTATTTTGGTGGAATTAGTCTTTTTCGGATGAATTCAACTGTTTGATTTAAAATAAAAATTATCTTTGGTTGAAATAATATTAAATATTAATTTTTTCTTGAGCATTCATATATTTTTATTAAAAGTTAACTTGGTTTGGTGTCGGATTTCACCATTTTGTTGAAAATTATTTTTTTTTTGGTTGAATTCAACTGTGAATTAAATTTATTTTCGTAGAAAGTTCAATAAATTGGTTGATGATCAACGAAAATTTTTGTGGTTAAATTAATGTATTTTATTAAAAATGCAATTATTCTGGTGACTATTTTTTCATGAATTTTTCAAGAATTGTATTTACATTCATATTGAAGTAACACTTCTTTTGAGACGTGTGTGTATTGAAAAAATGAGCGAACGCACGACCGAAGATTCTTGCCACGCTAAGAATGTGTATGCTCTCTTTTACACTGTTTTTTTTTATTTGTAATATCAAATTCTTTATTTACCTTTACCCCTAGCACTGCGACGTAGTTTTCAAATGGCCTTGATAGAAAAAAAGGTAATAAAAAAGAGTTATTATAATTCTAGTGATAGCTGTAATTAAATACAATGAGTCGAAATTTATCAGTTATTAAATATTTTGTTTCGAATGATGTTATATCTTACCACACTTTTGGCGATTTTTGTTTGTAAAAAGGAGCACTTACCTGAAACATATAAAAAAAATAATCATTAACGTTTGATCGTAAAAGATAGTACAAAAGGATATATCTTCAATTTCGCTTCACAATGTATTTTACTGTGAAAAGCGAGCTCGCGATCTCTGACGAAAGCGTAATTTCCAGGAATTTTCTGTGATTTACGATTCTTGAGATCATTTCCTTGAATTGGTTATTTTCAGGGAATGCAAATGAATGACGCAGCAAAGAATGGAATAGGTCATGCGAATTTATCAAGTTTAAAGAGAAAATGATAACAAAGCCTTTTTTAAAACTTTTTTATACCTGATTTCGATTTTATTGTAATTTATAAAATCACATATTAGAACTTTAAATTTGCAATTGCTTAGGCAATGATGGTAGCGTTTGCAAGAACTGAAATTTGGTAAACTCTTGAAAATCTTTTAAATTTTCCAAAACTTATTTTGTAATAGAAGATTTTTCTAAGACGAAATTTTTTTTCTAGAGTAAACAAAAAACTGCTGAATTCTAGCCGAGATATTAAAATAATTCAAGAAGGAATGGGGTAGTCATATTATTAAGTAGAAGGCACACATATTGGTCAGACAAACTCTTTGCAAAAAATCAGTAGGAATAATGCGTTTGGTCAGCCGCATCTAATCTATTTTAATACAAATAAGATATTTTTAATTAAAGTTATCGTGCAATTCTATGCAATCGCTTGCAAATTCCCCCTTACAAAAAATATTAGGGAAATTCAGTTTTATCATTATTTGTAAATAATTTCAAAATATGGAAATAATTGATATGGAACATAGAGAAACAACAAAAGAATTACAAAATTTCAGAAGAGTTATAATATTTCAAAAACTTTAACGTATTTTAACGAATTTCAAAGAGTTCTATACAATTTTGAAACATTTCAAATAGTTTTGAAGTATTTCATCGGTTTTTTAGAGTTTAAAAATATATCGACGGATTTCGAAGAACTTCTTAAGATTTCAAAACTTCACAAGGGATTTTCGAGAATTTACAAACATTTCCGGAAATTTTAAGTAACTCTTCTAAAGAATTTTAGAATATAAATTAAAATTTGAGAGATTCTTAGCGTTTCCAAACCTTCTGAGAGTTTTAAAAGATTTATAGGGATTTTAAGGGTTTATAGGGTTTTTAAGGGTTTTGTAGGGCTTTTGAGGATTTATGGAGAATTTATGGATTTATAGGGATTTTAAGGACTTATAGGAAATTTTAGAAATTTCAAAGTATTTTAAGTGATATGATAAATGTGAAGAGAATTTATATCATAGAATTTTGAACGACTGCAGGGAATTTTGAAAGAATTTTGTGAAAAAATTCAGATCATATTAAATTTCAAGGGATTATTAGGATTTCCAAGTGTTTAAAGGATTTTAAAAGGTATTTTAATGAAGTCTAAAACATTTAGAAGATAATATTATTAAATCTTAAAGTATCTAACATGATTTCAAAGATTTTTAGGAATTACATTTTTTTCCTAATTCCAAAAATTTTCAAAGATATGAAGATAATTTTATTGAAATATTTAAAGAATTTTAAATGATTTTTTAAGTTTTCCATCTAAGGATTTAAAGAGATTCTAAAGAATTTCAAGAGATTAAAAAAATTTAATGGCATCTAAAACGATTTTGTAGGATTTTCAAAGTTTTCAAGGGATTTCTAGTGAGATTTAGGACATAAATTAAATTAGATTAAATTTCAGGGAATACTTAAGGATTTCAAAGAGCACAAGCGATTTTAGGGCAATACAAGGAATTTTATTGCAAGATATGAAGTATTTTATTTAATCCCTAAGGATTCCAAAAGATTTTAAAGCTTACTAGGGTTTTTATCAATTATTTTGGAAACCTTTAATAACTTGTACTTATTCTAATGGATTTTTTAGATTTCCAAAGAAAAACTTTTAAAAATTTGAAACGAATTACCAAGGATTTTAAGAGATTTCAAAGATTTCATGGAGTTTAAACAGATGATTTCAGAAGACTTCAATGGATAAGTTAACATTAATTTATTTTTATTGTCTTATTGATAACTTTGGTGGATTTTTACGATTTTCAGAAGAAATATTCCAAGGAATTTTGTGGTGTTTCAAAAGATTTAAGGGAATTTAAAATGCCAAAGCATTAAAAATAACTTGTAGTATTTCCAAAATTTAAAGGATTTTGTATAATCATTAAGAATTACAAAGAATATTATACATTTCTAGGAATTAACACTGTTTATTTTTCCAATTACAAATATAGTTTTAAGACTTTAAGGCCTTTCAAGAAATTTTACATGTTTTAAAGGATTTTATTCAATTTTTAACGATTTCAAAGATTCCAAAGGTTTAAAGGTTCTTCTTGTGAGAATTTTAATTAACAAGATTAATTTAATTTCTATTCAAGGAATATCAAACAAATTTTAGACTATAAAATGGGTCTTCTTATTTCAAAATTTTAGGACATTTCAGAAATTTGAAAGCAACTTAATTGAATTCTAGCGAAATTTAGGAAGTAAACTTAATGAATTTTGTTTACAAGAAATTTTAAATAATTTTAAAGATTTTAACGCATTTAAAACAATTCTAAAGGATTTTCATTGATTTTAATGAAACTTTAAGCAATTTTGAAGATACAAATGCAATGTTTTTCAATCACATAAATACAATCTTTGGCAAAATCCATGCAATCAGGAAATTTTGCAACATAGTGTACAAAAAAACTGCAAGTAATTAACATACCGAAAAAATGAGAATAAAACGGTATAATAAAAAATCTTATGAACAGATTATTAAAATTATTGTTTTGATGAATGACATAAGAGTTTTTGATCTACTATATTTTAACTAAAATTGTTATAATCTTTAGCTGTAAAAAAATTTCTGTTTAGCTCTGCAGGGATTTAAACCTAAGTCACTAAAATATTTGATTAATATTTATTATTTATTAAATTAATATTTATTTAAATTTCTTGAAAGAAAAACAGTGAAAATAGCTAAAAAAGGTTTTAAATCCTTTGAAATCTTTCTAATCGCTAGAAGTAACTTAAAATTTCACTTATTTTCCAAATTTCTCTAAAAATCCTTTGAATAACTTACAACATGTTAAGATAACCCTTAAAACATCTTGAATTTTTTTTGGTCATCGTAAAATGTTATTAAAACGAGCAGAAGTAATTTAAGTGTACTTAGATATTTAAATTAAGTTAAACTTATTCAGTAAAGTTCTCCATACAAAAATTATAAAAATTCTTAGAAATCTTTGAAATTTTTCAAAAACTGCTAGGAATCACTTGAAATTTCTTTTAATTTTACTTATTTTTTAAATTTCTCTGAAGATCCTGTGAATACCTTTGACGTTCCTTAAAATACCTTAAAATCTTTCCTTCGTATATCGTAAAAATACATTAAAATAAGTAGAAGCCACTTTTAACCACTTAAATATTTACGTAGAATTAAACTCATTCCTTAAAGTTCTCTAAGAGAACCGATCATTTTCTTTAATGCCTTAAAATCATTTAAAACTGTTTAAATCACTGCGACTTTGTTAAGATTTAATTTTATTTATGGGCCCAATATTTCACGAAAACTTCCGAAGTCTTTGAAAATCCTGCAAAATTTTTTGAAATTTCTGGATATTTTGTCAATCACTTAAATTTATTTTGGATCCCTTGAAATCTGCTCTTTGGAAATTGTGAAAATGTATTAAAGCTAGTAAACTTCTGTTTAAATTCCTTGAATATAAATTTAATCTATTTTATTCATCAAGCTGAAAAAATGTAATCTCTTAACACCTTTGAAATCTCTAGGAATCTCTTAAAATTAATTTTATTTTATGAATTTTTTGAAATCCTTCGGAATCCGTCAAAATTTCCGGAAATCTTTCAAAATCTCCAAAAATCATAAAAAATATTTTTGAATCTTCCGAAATTCTTCAAAATCTATAGAAATATAACTGGGTTGTGTCTGTACAAAAATTGCATTTTTCACTTGAAATGTTATATCACAATAATCTCTGACCATAATACTCTTTTTATAGTAAAAAAATTGTATCAATAGTAATTTGGCGTAAAATTATTTTATTCCTATTTAAATAGATTAGGGTTGTCTGTATAAATACGCTATTTCTACTGAGAATATTGTCTGAAGGTTTTGTATGATCTACTAATACCCTTTCTACTTAATAATGTGACTACCATATTTCGAACTAAATTATTTTAAATTGTTTTAATATATTGGCTGGACTTTAGCCGATTTCCGTTCACCATAGGAAAACAGATTCATTTGACCAAAAAGATCTATTATACTTTGGATGTAACCACCATATTATTGATGACATTTGTAATGTAGTTTTGAAACTGAAATAAAAGTTTTAAAAAATTTCAAAGTTTTTCAAGATGTCACAAAAATTCAGCAAGATGAAACGTATTTTCAATAAAACAGATAAATTTTTTACCAAGAAAACTTAACAAAATTGTTGAATATACCAGGAGAGTTGAATTTTGACCAAACAGTACAATTTTAAACCAAATGAGCTGAACATTAAACCAAAAATGGAACAACCAGTTAATTTACAACTGAATAGCTGAGCGTCTAACTAAAATAATCAATCTTCTAGTAAAAAAAATTAATTTTTTCATAAAGTGAATATAAATATTATTTTTTAACAAAAAATGGTACAGTTACATTTTCAGTTTAAAAATGTTAGTATTAACTATATAAAACTAATAAAAAAAATAGTTTCATTTCCGGCAAAATAGATGAATTTTCAATTAAAATTATGAATTAAAACAAAATGTTTTGCTAGGTACTTCCATTTTCAACTAACTAGCGGAATATTTAATAAAAAATTCCAGAATTTTTAGGGAGAAATGTAATATTTAATATTTAATGAAAAACGAAATTTCTACCAAACTAGTTGAATTTCAACATAAAAAGATATATTTTCAACAAAATTGTTCAAT
Organism: Belonocnema kinseyi; assembly: GCF_010883055.1. Classification (NCBI taxonomy): domain Eukaryota; kingdom Metazoa; phylum Arthropoda; class Insecta; order Hymenoptera; family Cynipidae; genus Belonocnema; species Belonocnema kinseyi. The sequence continues at coordinate 93,737,167 of NC_046665.1, forward strand.
TTTCGACCCAAAAAAATGATTTTTAACAAAATTGTTAAATATTCAACAGAAGAATTTAATTTTTACCAAACAGTTCAATTTTTAAACAAATTATATGAATTTTCAACCCAAAATGGTGTAGATAATTTTTTAGACAAAACATTCATTTTCCCCAAAAAACCAATTTCTAACATAAAAAGTTAAATTATAAAATGAATAATTTTATTTTCAACCGAAAATAAAAAGTATCAACAAAAAGTTAATTTACGACAAATAATTGGATTCTCATCTAAAACGCTGATTATTTGAAACAAAAATTTAGTTACAAAGTAGTACAAATTTAAACCAAATACTTGATTTCTCATCCAAATTTTATTCTGAAAGAAAAAATATTATTTTACAATACAAAATAAATCAATCAAAAAGTGAAATTTTTACCAAAAAAGAAAACTTCCTAACTAAATATGGAATAGTTCAATTTTTAATTTAAAAAATTGAGTTTCAAACCAAAATTCGTGTATTTTGAACAAAGTAGCTGCGTTTTCAATTCAATTGATAGATTTTAACTAAATAGTCGAATTTTTAAACAAACCAGATGAATTTCGAAAAAAAATTAGTTTTTAATCAATAATTTTTAGATTTTCTTATCGGGTTCTATTAGCTTAATTCATATCTAAGCAAAAAACGAGAAACAGGGAAACATTCTTGAAAACAGGGAAAAAAAGAATTCTTAAAAAAAGGGAAAAGAGGGGAATAGGGGAAAGGAAGTGAATCCTGATATATGAAAGTTATTTTAAAACCTATTATGTAACATTACTGTTGCAAGGCGATTTTTCACCAAATTTGCCAAATCCCTTAAAATTTCTTGTCAGGAAACGTACTAAACAATTTTTGACAATGAAAAAAAGTGAAGAATACATTTAATCTGTTTAAAATTATTATACAATCACAGAAAATCAGATTCGTCTGACCAAAAAGATCTATTTTACTTTGGATGTAACCGTGATATTATTGATGACATTTTTACTTTTACAATTTTTAATATAAAATATCATAAATTATAATTACATATAATAAAAAATTTCAGATTTTTTTTGTTATTCCTGATCAAGTTTTCATTTTGCACGAGTAAAATTAATTTTTTGATAACCGTTAGGTTTAGCATAAGTATATTAAAATCATTCCGCAATTTTCAATTTATTGTCCTGATATAATGAGTTTTGAAAACAAAGCCAGATATTCAACTTCACTTTCCCTAATTATTTATTTCCGGTCAGGAAGGAGAGAAATCTGCCTTGCAGGAAAGAATTCCACGGGATTAATTAATTAAAAAATTCCGTTCAAGAGTACCTCCAGATCTGAGAGAAATAAGCGAAAGAATCAAGAAAGAAAAAGAAAGGATGGCTAGTGACGACGAAAGTCGAGTCGGATGAAATTTTCTTCTTCGAAGGGGTTGGCGAGAAAACAATGAGAATCTCATTGTTTCATGGCGGCTAGAACAAAGGAGAATCGGAGAACTCTTCCCCTAAAGATATGAAGATATAAAGAAGGAACCAAAATGAGAAGTCTCTTATCGCCGACTGTTTTTATTATTACCTAACCGTTCCAACTCGACCAGTTATCTCTTGCATTCTTCCACCTACGTTTATTCCATTTTTCTTTTCTTCATTTTTTTCTGGCACTGATACTGCAGAAAGGAAAAATCGAGCTTTTATCACGGATAAAGGAGGTTCTCTGTGCGAGCTACTATTGCAGTAATTCTCCATGATAAAATTCCCAATATTCATTTTTTCGCTGCTCCCTCGATTTACTATCTTGGAATCCTCTGCTAGGATTGAAGAGAATAAAAGAAGGTAGAAAGAATACTTGAATGCAATTTTCTCTATTTCTATTTCTTTTATTTCTGTTTTACCCTCTTTCGCAGGCTGTGCAATTTTTTGCTGAGCAAGACAAGAAACCAAATTCTTTTTATAATGAACGCTTTGTAGATATTACTATTCTGCTCTGTTTTTAAAGAAGAATTTATTTAAAGAAGTGACTTGAAAGTGACTTGAAATTTTCTGAAATATCTAAAGTAATTTAAATTCACATGAAGCCACGTGAAGTCATTAAAAATCACCTGCATTTATTTAATGTGACTTAAATTCTCCTAAAGTCATTTGAAATAGCCTAAAATCTCTGAAGTCGTTCGAATTTACACGAACTGACATGAATTCATGTGAAGTCACTTGAAATCATCTGAATTCACATGAAGTCACATGAAGTCACTTGAAGTCACTTGAAATATCCTGAAGTCATTTAAAACTTCCATAAATATTTGAATTTGTTTTGTTGCAAATGAAGTGAATTGACATTAATTGCCTTGATACGAGGGTAGTTCAATAAGTCCTTAGAATGAAGCATAAAAACAATTTTTTTTTATTTTACAACATAATCTCCTTGGAGCTCTATGCACTTGGTCAATCGCTTTTCAAGTTTTTTTAATCCTTCAGAAAAGTGCGTTTTCGGAAGTTCCTCAAAATAAGCAC
>NC_046665.1:93739773-93744177 GCF_010883055.1 Belonocnema kinseyi
ATATATCTAGTCGGGAGTGGTGCTGACTGAAAACATATGATTTGGAGCGATTCGCGCGCCATCTGTTGGTCATTCTAAGGACTTATTGAACTACCCTCGTATCACGAGAATTCACATGTAGTCATCCAAGTCACTTTAATTCTCAATACTTTTAAATACATTCTTCAGTCACTTTTTTTATTTCAGAAAATTATTTAGCACGTTTCCTTATAATAAATTTCAAGAGAGTTTACAAAAGTTACAAAAGATTGCCCTATAATAATAAAATTAAATTATAATCTTATGAGTTTTAAAATCACTTTAATATTTCTGGCTTCACATATTTTCCCCCCTTTTCCATTTTTTCAAAAATTCTTATTTTTTCGAGTTTTCAAGAAACAGCTGCTTTCTTTTGGTTTTTTGCTCAGATATGATTTATACTAATAGAATCCCATAAGAAAATCCAAAAATTCTTGGTTAAAACCTAATTTTGTTTGTTTCGGAATTTATCTGGAATTCATTCCTCATAATGTTTATTTAAACTATTATTATTTAATCTATAAATGATGAAAATTCCTATTTATTTCTAGCAGGCTTAACAGCCATTATCCTTTCCTTTTTTTTTGTTTACAGGCGAATTAAATAAATTAATAGAATCCAATAAGGAAATTGAACTATTTTTAGTTGGAAGGTAATTCTTCTTATATTGAAAAGTTTTTTTTATTTCAAAAGTAAAATCTTTACCAATAAAAAGCCTATTTCTAAATTTCTGGTTGAGGAATCACATCTTTCGGCTCGATAATACAACAATTTTGTAGAAAATTTAACCATTGAGTCAAAAGTTGAACTAATTAGTTAAAAATGTAGTTTAAAAGTTTCGTCCTTTTAGTTACAAATTAATTTCTTTGGTTTAACATAAAATTAAAGTTGAAAATAAAAATATTTATCTTATATTTTAAATGTATTTTTGGAAATTCGTTTTTTTGTGAAAAGTAATTTTTTATCTAAAAGATTAACTATTCCATTTTGGTTTAAAAATTCATGTCATTTGATTAAAAAATTGTGGTTTGTTGAAATTTAACTAGTTGGGTAGAAATTCCATCTTTTATCATAATATATTAAATATTATAATTCTCACTAAGAATTCTGGTTTTTTTTCTAAAATATTCTACTAGTTAGTATAAAATTGAACTAACTAGCGAAAATTTTTGATTTTCTTAATTCATCATTTTAATTCAAAGTTCATCTATTTCGGTGGAAATTAAACTATTTTGTTAAAATTTACTGTTTTTATAGTTGATACCTAATTTTCGTAACTGAAAATGCAAATACTCCATTCTTTGTTAAAAAATAATATTTATGTTCACTTCGTAAAAAAATGTATTCTTTTTATTAGGAGATTGATCATTTTAGTCTAAACAAATAAACTATTTGGTTGTAAATTAATTTTTTGTAGAAAATTCATCTTATTGGCCTAGAAAATTCAATTAATGGGTTAAAAATGTATCTTGTTTGGTAGAAAAGAAAAATAATTGGTAAAAAATGAACATTTTTGTAGAAAATTTATATTTTTAGGATGAAAAATAAAGTATTTTGTAAAAGAATATATTGTTTTGGCTTTGGTTTGAATTCTAACTACTTGGCTAAAAGTTCAACTACTTATTTACAAATAAATTTCTTTTATATTCCACTATGTACAATTTTTTTTAAATTAAATCTTTTAAATGAAGATGTATCTATTCCTCTTATTGGTCTTATTTAATAGAGGATATTGTTTATAAATTCGACTATTTGTTTCAAGAATAATCTTTTCAGAATTATAATTCAACTATTTTGTTAATATCATGTTAATTAAAAATTCATATTACTTAATTGAAAATTACCTTCTTTATCTGAAAAGCTAGCTATTCCATTTTTGCTTAAACATTCATCCGATTTGGTAAAAATTTGTAGTGTTTCGTAACAATTCAATTCATCTGTTAAATATTCAACAATTTTTTTAAAAGTTCATCTTTTCGTGGGCGAAAATTGATCTATTTTGGAACAAATTTCATCTTTCGTAAAATATCAACATTAAGTTTCTCGCTGATAATTGTTTTCTAAAAATATTTTACAAGTTTTTTAAAAATTGAACTTTAAAAAGTAAAGTTTATATTTACCCTGTGGAAAAATTAATTTTGTTCACTAGAAGATTCATAATTTCAGTTTAAAATTTAACTATTTGGTTGCAAATTAACTTGTTTGTGGAAAATTCTGTTCATTTTTGAACTAAGTTGAAATTCTTTTGCTGATATTAAATTTTGAAATTGAAAATTGATATATGTTTTTTTTGGTTGAAAAAGGATATTTTTTTGTCGAAAATTTAATTAGTTGTTTAAAAATGCATGTATCTTGTTAAAAATTTAATTATTTAACCAAAATTTCTACGATTTTGTTAAACATTTGTCTTTACAAACAGAAAATTCTTTTTTTTTTGTAGCAAAATCAGCTATCTAGGCAGAAAAGGAATTTTCTTGTTGAAAAGTAAACTTTTCGTGTTCAAAATTTTAAAGTTTTTCTTTTAAAAATTCAACTATGTGCTTAAAAATTATTATTTTTACATTGAAAAGTATTTGGTTAAATTTAGGACCTTTAAACGAGTTTAAAATAAATTTTAAAATTCTATTGAACATCCAATAATCAAGTTAATGTGCAGAATTCTCGAAAATAAAACCACTTTTTCATTTTTGACAATGAAAAGTCATTTCCTTTTCCAGGAAAATTTTAATCGTTTTTCAAATTCCAATAAGAACATTTTATGGTGGTTGTCCAAATTTAGTTGTTGAGATCTTGGTCCTATTTTAATGAATTCTACACATTAAATATTTTTTGTTAAAAATTTAATTATTTTGTAGAAAAAACATTAGACTTCGATCTAAAATCTTAGAAATTTGAAGTATTTTAAGTTGAATTTAATATTGTATATAGATTAATTTTACTTAGAAGAATAATTCCCCTATTTTCGTGAAAAGTTACTTTATTCCCCTCTTTTAAGAGCATTTTCGGTTGTGATGTCTGTAAATAAAATTAAAATAAAATATTTGAAACTGCTCGTAGGAAATGAGGTTGAATTCTCTTTAGAAAATCAAAGCACTCTTGTCATGTAGAATAACAAACATGAAACGAGATCTATGATCTCTCTTCAAAGTTTTAACTCATTCGACAACAAAAATTTTATATGGATATTCGAGATGCAGCTTAAGCGTTAAAGCTATGTTTGGAAAGAGCACTTGATGAATATAGCCAATCGTAAATCGAAAAAACGTGCAGATCAAAGTGCTGAATAAAATGTTATAGCACGAGTAGGCAGGCTACGAATTTTTATGAATTTGAGAAAGCAGATTCAGATTACGTATTGCAAAAAATGTTTTGGTATTTTAATATCTGATTCCAGATTGAGAAAATAAAAAAAAAGTACAGAAAACTAAAACTATTTTTGCAGAAATCTACATCTAAATAAAATAAATTGCAATCAAAATTACGGGAAAGTAAAGCCTTTTGGTAATATTAAGACGAATTTTTTACTTTTTTTGTAATTTTTGGTACGATGCTGTATGTTATAGTTTGAAAAATAACAGTTTTTAGACTGCAAGCAAAAAATGAACAATTCAGAAAGACTTGATCACGGTTATTGAAATTAAAATATTCGAAACATAATCAATTAAAATTTTTCGACTTGAAATAATAAAAATTGAACCGCAAATGAAAAGAAATAAAGTGAAATATTTTTGAATTTTGAAGTTTCAAAGTTAAAGCTTAAAAAATTATTAATGCTAACGGTGATTGATTCACGCGTGTAAAATGGAAACTGTTAAAATTCTAAAATTAAAATTTTTCTAAACAAAATTCCTAAGTGTGCATGATTTTCAATTTTAACCTTTATACATTAAACAGTAAAAAGATTCAAAAATATATATTCACGCTTTTATTTTTAATGCTATGAATAGAAGAATGAATAAGAAATGTTAACATTTTTTAAATCATGTCATTTTAGGCAATTTTAAGGTTGAAACATTAATTTGTACAATAAAATCAGTTTTGAAATATTTTAAAATATTCTTTTAAAGATTTATTTTACAAAAATTGTTAAATATATTCCAGGAATCTAATTTGACCTTTATTATCTTGGAACTCGAATTTGTGTTACAACTATTTTCTATATTCTTTAGAAATAAAAAAATTACTTTAAAATATCCAGGTTCTGTTTTAAAATATGGAAATATGATAAAATGTTCTTTCAAAATTGATTTAAAATTGAGAAAGAATTGGCCACTTTTAAAATTAGAGCTTAAAAAATATTTATTGAAACGCTGAATAATGTACGTGTATAAAATTAAAGCTTTTAACACTTTAAATTCAAATTTTTCAAATTAAAATCTGATAAAC
>NC_046665.1:93744277-93745587 GCF_010883055.1 Belonocnema kinseyi
ATATTGTGCAGATGTTTAAAAAGATAGAAATCCATACTATCATTTTTAATTCTATGAATTGAAGAATGAATCAGAAAGTTTATCAATTTTGAAAATTGTGTCATTGGAAGCAATTTTATGCCAAAAAAATTAATTTACGTATTATTGTTTGTTTTGATTTTTTAAATATTCTCGGAAAAATTTATTGGAAAAAACATAAATTTTTTTTTTATGAATCTATTGATGATTATATCATCTGAGAACTTAAATTTTTATGTAGATTTTAAGAAATTCTACATAATTAAAAAATTACCTTAGAATCCTCCAGATTCTTTTTGAAAACTTTAGAAATATTGCGAAAATTTTCCTTAAAACACAATTTTCGAGACAAAAAAAATCATTATTCCCTTTTCTAGGAATTTTAACACAAATTTTATAATAACACAGGCACACAAAAAAAGTGTGCGGATCTGGTAACAAGACACACGTATTCCTACGGATTTTGGGGCGCTGAATTCAAATTCGGTATCAAAAATCACCCATCACATCATGGTTGAGCCAGAACTTCAAAAAATGATGAAAAATCATGCGCTGAGGCAAATAAATTTCAAAATAATGCCAGTGATGCAAATTTTCACTTCAAAAACATGTCGACAACTGTGAAGGATCAACCCTTGCCTGATATCAACTTATTTAACATAACTTTACCCAACAGAACCTGACCTCACCTAACCTGAATTAACAGAAATTTTTTGAACTACAAGCAAAGCTCTGGAAGCATATTTTCCCAGTAGCAAATGTGTGCTACATCGAATGGGTCAACTCGAGCCTAACCTACAAATAAATGTAACCTAGCCTAACCTAACCTAACCTCACGAAACACAATTAAACTGATTGTGCTGTCCCGTTGTGTTTGCGGTATCGTTTGAATCAGTTTGGGCTTAACCTGCAGAGAGGTCAAACCTATCGTAACCTAAAAAAACCTGACCTGACCTAATCTAACTTAACTTCACGTAACACAATTAAACTCATTGTGTTGTCCCGTTGTGTTTGCGGTACCGTTTCATTCAGCTTCGGCTTAACTTTGTTCTTGCGTACTTTCATATTTTGACATTAATACGAGGGTAGTTCAATAAGTCCTTAGAATGAAGTATAAAAACAATTTTTTTGGGAAAATTTTTTTTTATTTTTCAACATAATCTCCTTGGAGCTCTATACACTTGGTCAACCGCTTTTAAAGTTTTTTTAATCCTTCAGAAAAGTGCGTTTTCGGAAGTTCCTCAAAATAAGCACTTACAGAGGCAATGACGTCTTCGTTGTCTGGAAATCTC
>NC_046665.1:93745687-93758308 GCF_010883055.1 Belonocnema kinseyi
CCAGTTATAAACCGTTGCTAAGGCAGGGGCAGATGTGCCATGAACTGAGTCCAATTCATTTTTTATCTCATATGGAGTTAAACACTTTAAATGAAAATGTTTCATTTCTGCTCTGAACTCGTTTTTTTCCATTTTTCTTAACGAATAATTTTTTTTTTCAATTTGTTATAAAAACACGTAAACTCAGAAGATGTGGACTGTGACTGCATCATATATCTAGTCGGGAGTGGTGCTGACTGAAAACAGATGATTTGGAGCGATTCGCGCGCCATCTGTTGGTCATTCTAAGGACTTATTGAACTACCCTCGTAGCAGTAAATGTCTGGAGTTTCGTAACCGCCTCTTGCTAGCATTATTTGCCTGTGTTTGTAACCAGGGCACCTACACGTGATGGCGGTGGGCAACGGATCCACATGGGCTGAGTCCCTGGGTAAACGGCGCTCATGCCGTCCAAAGCGGGCTCTCCGACGTCGTCATCATGCAACCGTAGCTCTTCATCAATGGATCACTTGGTTGGTGTAGAGTCTCATGATACAAGGAAAAACCGCGAGCATTTCTTAATCGCATGCCTGCAAGAATAGCTCAGATTCAGTCTGTTACATTGGCAGTAAATATGAAGTGAGCAGTGTGCGAAAATCAATTAACGAGGAAGTGAAAAGTCTTCACGAAAAGTATTTGACCGTAAATTGCTGCACCAAGAATCAAATGGATTCCTCACGTCATTTGCAATTCCTGCAGACTTATGTTGTATCGTCTAAAAAATTCAAACAACGCAAAGTACTGCAAGTACTCTACATCAACCACATGGAAAAAAACCTGTTATTGCAAAGGCCTGCTACTTTTGCATGAATTCCGTCAAAGGGTTTAACGCCAAAAATAAAAATAACATTTCGTACATTAATGTATGCACCGTCACAAGAGCAATTGAAATTAATAAAAATGCACCGAAAGACGGCGCTGAATTTGCTGCTTCATTTCTAAAAAGAAGAAATCTTCTAGAGCCAAAGACAAAAGTTTCATTCTATCGCGACAGGGACAAAGAATTCAGAAAATTTTTTGTTAAAGACGAAGAGACGTCTTTAGTGTACTGCACTGACGTTAACGGACTAATGAACCACTTGAAGAAAAATGTGTACAGAGACGAAGAATGGCGACTTTTCATTGATTCGTCAAAACGCAGCATTAAGGCTGTTTTACTGCATAACACGAATACTTACGCCCCTATCCCCATAGCTCACTCAACGGTCATCAAAGAAGAATATAACAATGTTAAAATGCTTCTTGAAAAAGTTAATTACACGAATCACAAATGGCAAATATGTGGTGATCTCAAAATCATAACAATGATATTAGGCCAAGAATCGGGTTTCACAAGAAAGTCATGCTTTATATGCCTGTGGAATAGCAGAGATCGAGCCAATCACTGCAGCAAAAAATATTGGCCTTTAAGAGATTCATTCAAACCTGGTTCTCATAATATCATCAGCCAAAGCCTCGTTGATCCAGAAAAAATTTTACTACCACCCCTTCACATAAAGCTTGGGCTCATGAAGCAATTTGTCAAGGCGTTAAACAAAGATGGACAATGCTATAAGTATATATCCCTTAAATTCTTTAATGTTTTATACGCTTAATTGAAAGAAGGAGTCTTTGATGGACCACAGATTCGAATATTGACAAGAGATACTAATTTCGTGAGCCACATGACGAAAATTGAAATGGGCGCTTGGGAAAGTTTTAAAGCAGTAAACGCAAATTTCATCGGTAATAAAAAAAGTCCAGACTACGAGAATATTGTTGCGAAAATGATAAGAAACTACAAAAAGTTAGGCTGCTTGATGAATTTAAATCTTCCCTTTCTAGATTCCCATCTGGATAAGTTTCCAGAAAATTTTGGTGATTTCAGCGAAGAACAAGGGGAACGTTTTCATCAAGACATAAAAGTGATGGAACAACGATATCAGGGTAGATGGGACGGGGTCATGATGGCTGATTTTTGCTGGAAGTTGAAAAGGGAAACGAATGTAGGTCTTAAACGTAAGCGTAACCCTTTGCATCGTACCTTCGAAGAAAAAAGGACACGTTATGGCAGGCAGAAAATAGAATGAAGTAGGTCTATAAATAAATTTAATTACGATTAAAAGCAAGATAAAATGTAAATACGAAAGATAGTATAAATATATCCCTTAAGTCTAAGAAAAGTAGAGAGAAACATTGTCAGGTTAATTGAAATGGGGTCAATTCTACTTATAGTTCTAAGTTTCTTCAAATGAGTAATGTGCGTCTAAATTTTTAACCACCTGTAGTACAATAAAGTGAATTGTATTGTGTTACAACGGGAACACTTAAGTTGTGTTGCGTTAAGCAAAATTTCGTTAGGTTCTGATAAGTCAGATTCATTTGTAGGTTAAGATCGAGTTAACCTATTAAATATAGCACACATTGAAGACTGAGAACCGTACGTTTATATAGCTACACGTGTGGTTGAATTTCATTCGGCTAGGTTAGGTTAGGTCAGGTTTTGTTAGGTTAGGATAGGTTAAACCTCTATTTAGGTTAAGCCGAAGCTGAATGAAACGGTACCGCAAACACAATGAGACAACACGATGAGTTTAATTGTGTTACGTGAAGTTAAGTTAGGTTCGGTTAGTTTTTTTTAGGTTAGGATAGGTTTGACCTATTTGCAGGTTAAGCCCAAGCTGATTCAAACGGTACCGGAACCACAACGGGACAGCACAATCAGTTTAATTGTGTTTCGTGAGGTTAGGTTAGGTTAGGCTAGGTTACATTTATTTCTAGGTTAGGCTCGAGTTGACCCATTCGATGTAGCACACATTTGCTACTGGGAAAATATGCTTCCAGAGCTTTCCGTGTAGTTCAATAAATTTCTGTTAATTCAGGTTAGGTGAGGTCAGGTTCTGTTGGGTAAAGTTATATTAAATAAGAGTATATCAGGCAAGGGTTGATTCTTCACAGTTGTCGACATGTTTTTGAAGTGAAAGTTTGCATCACTGGCATTATTTTGAAATTTATTTGCCTCAGTGCATGATTTTTCGTCATTTTTTGAGGTCATGGCTCAACCATGACGTTTTGGGTGATTTTTGATACCAAATTTGAATTCAGCGCCCCAAAATCCATAGGAATACGTGCGTCTTGTTACCAGATCCGCACACGTTTTTTTTGTGTGGCTGTGTTATTTAAGAATCTTTTCAAAACTACCAAATATATTTTAAGCTAACTCAAATATTTTCCAAACTGGTTATTGTTTAATTTCCATTCATTAATCACAATTGTTTTTATGTTTTCAAATATTCTCTTAAAATTACATTTCTAAATAGAAAATCATTTGAAATGTTCCTTCCAAATTTTATTTCATAATCTCGAAAGTATAAATTTAGTTTTTTATTTCTCGAAATCTTTTTCATTTTCAAATTGAGTTTGGAACTTCTCGCAACTTGCACATATATCTCAAACTAACTCAATTTTTTTCGGAATTCAGGAGTTTCCATTTTAAATAATTAGGTTTAAAATTATTCAGTTTTTAATATTTTATTTACAATTGCTTATTTTGAATGAAAAGTAAAATATTGTTAAATATTTAAACAAATGTATTCCTTAATTAAACAATTTCAAATCCAATACTTTAAAATTGTATTTCGCGCCTCCTCTGAATAGATCAACTCGTAGTTCCCCTACTTAGTGCTGGTGCTGCCACAGTTTTAAAGTCCAATCGCAGAGAAAAGAGCTCATCTCCACACTGCGTACAGTCCCATGTTAAAGAATATAAACTTAGTAAAGTAACGAAATGCAGCCATCTAGTGGAGATAGAACGAACTACAGCTCTATTCCGGCAACCCCTCCGCCCCGCTTCTCCAACCATTCCATGCTAATTTAAATATATTTTCAATTTTAGATTTACAGGAAGAATAATTTACGTAAACAAACCGTTTCAAGCAATATAAAAAAAAACATCAAATAGCGCATGATCAAAAATGAATTGCGGTTTTTATATATTAAATGAAATGGTTTGCTTGTGCAAATTATTCTTCCCATAATTCTAACCGAAAAAATATTTGAACAGAGACATTAAGCCCAAAACTTAAGTACCACTCCGAACAAATCGGTCCCTTTTTCAATTTAAAAATAAAAATAATGTAAATTTGTTTCAAAAAGAAAATGTAAATAATTCGGAGACGTGATTATTATAATCACTCACTCGTTATTTACATGTCCGCCATGTTCCTATATTCCTGATCTTCCCGTTCTACCACACAAGCATCAACACAGGCGCCACCTAGGGGAGATAGAAATCATTAAAACTCGTTCACATTTTAGCCTTAAGACTGTACCTAGTGTGCTCATCTCCCTCTGCGTTCTCTCAGGCACTCATTCTCTTTCTTTCTGCTGTAAGAAAAAGTCGTTCTACATTATTCCCGTTTCTCCCGAAAATTCAGGAAAAGGATTAAAGCTTTGGAGAAGAAACTGTCTCGCAAAAAGAAACACCGTCGTTGGAGATCGCCTTCCATATCTTCTTAGTCATCTACGTCAGAACCGAATTCCTCTGGTAACATCGACATTTCGCGCTACATTTTATGTAAGACTTATGGTCAATTATGTGAAGCCATACCGCTTTTACCTGTGCATAGAGAGTCGATCAAGGTCTCGTTCACCATCTACAGCGTCAGATGAGAATTTGAGAAGGAAGCCACAATCTTTGATTCAGAAGTCACCATCTTCTAGCCAGAAAGTGTCGTCGCAAGCTGATCAGGGGCCCCCGACGAATGGAATCTCACTAATTTTAACTGCTCCGGATTCTCAACAGACCGCTCTTCACGTGGCAGATCAGAAGGATAAAACTGCTATTAGGACTCTAGACAACTAGATTCTAAATGTCATTGGTAAACATGGTTTGGAAAAACGATCTCTACTCTTAGACAACGTAATTGTATATATGAAATTCCCCTTATAGAGGCAATAAGCTACACTTGTTTCCTCGCCGATCTCCAAAATAACGAGTCTCAAATTATGAGAAGTCTTATTTTGACTAATTTGGATGCTACATCCAGAAATATATTGAAATGGACACCACCTGATGAGTTTTTATTCGGAAAGGACTTATCTGAAAGCCTAAAATTAGCAAAAGTTTCCGGAAACATGATCTTCAGACCAAAACTCCACCCAGGGGGAGTCTTTGAGAGGATTATCGAGGGGATAACCGAGGAGACATTAAATGTTCCCGTCAAACGATGAGAAGAATAACATTTATATTTTAATTGCACAGCTTACGGTAAAAAGGGCCGGCGAAGTTTGTGTGCCTTCGAATGATCAGTTCATCTCTAGTTTTTGCCTTGTTCCAAAATCGGACGGTGCTTTTAAAATTATTTTGAATCTTAAGAAACTAAATGTCTTTATCAAAACACAGCATTTCAAACTAGAAGACTATAGAACCGCAATTAATCTTATAGGCTATTATTGCTTCATGGCGACCCTAGATCTACAAGACGCTTTCCATTTGGTAACAATTGCTGATGATCATAGAAAGTTCTTGAGGTTTGAATTCGACGGGATTCTCTAGCAGTTTACTTGTTTACCTTTCGGTTTGTATATATCTCCGCAGGTGTTTACTGAAATCATGAAGCTCGTAGTTTCTCATTTGAGAAATTTAGAGAAATGTTATGATAACGTGAGATTAACAAAAGGGTTTCTAGAGAGTCTAGGCTTCGTTATAAACGCGAAAAAGAGTAATGTAAATCCAAAGCAAGAGTGTACTTTTCTGGGGTTTATCTACAATTCTGTATCTATGACTATTGGTCTTCCCTAGGAAAAAAGAAACCATATTGACAAACAAATAAAGTTTTTTAGCACTACTCGCCGTTGTAAGATTCGGGGTTTTGCACAGTTTGTTGGTCGCTTTGTAGCTTGTTGCCCAGCTACCAAATATAGTTGGGTCTACACCAAAGATTTTGAAATACAAAGATTCCTAGCCTTCCTAGGTGACGGTCGCACATTGTATCTAGAAGGAACTGTATTGAAGACTTAGTTTCCCAATTAGAGATCTTCTCAGACGCTTCATTGTCAGGTTGGGGAGCCGTATGTGGTAACGAACAGGCTAGTGCTTTTTGGTCAAGAAGAGAACGCAAACGCCCTATCAATTACTTTGAATTAAACGCAGCTTTGTTCGGACTTCAATTCTTGGCTAAGGATTTTCATGACGGGGATATCCTACTAAGAGTAGACAATACAACAGCTGTATCTCGCATCAATAGAATGGGGGGTGTTTAATATGAAGATCGAAATCGAATCACGAAAGATATTTGGTAATGGTGTGAGATGCGTAACATCTGGATCTTTGCTTTGTACATAACGTCAAAAGATAATTTCGAAGCAGACTCTGAATCTCGAAAATTGGAAGTAGAAACAGAGTTCGAATTAACCTCTTAAGCCTTCAAAGATATCGTCGAAAGCCTTCAAATTCCTGAAATTGATTTATTCGCGAGTCGTTTGAACGTAAAATGTACTCGTTACGTATCATGGAAAAAAGATCTTGGGTTAGAGACGATAGACGCGTTTACACTTGATTGGAAATTATTCTTTTTTCTACGCTTTTCCAATGTTAAGTGTCATTCTAAAAACACTGACACAAATTAAAAGAGATGAAGCAGAAGGTATTCTGATAGTGTCTGACTGGCCTGCTCAGACTTGGTACCCACTTATCCAATCACTATTAATTCATAGGCCAATTAAATTTGCTCCTGAATTAAATCTTTTAATTTCTTTGGAGGGGAAGCTTCATCCACTTTGGGAAAACCTTCCCCTGGTAGCCTGGCGTTTCTAAGACT
Source organism: Belonocnema kinseyi (assembly GCF_010883055.1). Lineage (NCBI taxonomy): Eukaryota > Metazoa > Arthropoda > Insecta > Hymenoptera > Cynipidae > Belonocnema > Belonocnema kinseyi. The sequence continues at coordinate 93,752,527 of NC_046665.1, forward strand.
AGGAATACCAGAATCTTCAATGGACGTTATGATTGAATCCTTGAGTACGTCTGCGCATAAAATTTACAAACAAATATGAGAAGGGGTTGTCTCAAAGCAGCATTAATTGCACGAGATGAAGTCCAGTCTCCGTCCTTCTAAGCCGAAATATGAAGTAACGTGGGATCCGAAAATAGTTCTAGATTATTTCTTATCAGAACCACCGAACAAAAACTGAACTTTAGAACAGTTGTCGAAAAAAGTTTTTACGCTGCTTGCCCTTGTTACTGGATATAGAATGCAAACATTCTCTTTGATTCAAATGGAAAATATCAGAAATAAAGATTCCTCTCTGGAGATACGAATTCCGGATCGTATTAAAACGTCGGGGAAAAACAAGACACAACCCATCTTAATGTTACCTTTTTTCGACCAGCTGGAGAAAAAGTTCAGAAACTTTTGCAACGTTTTATGATAGGCACATCTTTTCCCCCATTCCCCCCTTTTCCATTTTTTCAAGAATTCTTATTTTTTCATGTTTTCAAGAAACAGCTGCTCATAATGTTTATTTAAACTATTATTCTCTAATCTATAAATGATGAAAATTTCTATTTATTTCTAGCAGGCTCAACAGCCATTATCTTTTCTCTTTTTTTGCTTAAAAGCGAATTAAATGAATTAATAGAATCCAATAAGGAAATCAAACTATTTTTAGTTGGAACCTAATTCTTCTTATATTGAAAAGTTTTTTTTTTATTTCAAAAGTAAAATCTTTACCAATAAAAAGCCTATTTCTAAATTTCTGGTTGAGGAATCACATCTTTTGGCTCGATAATACAACAATTTTGTAGAAAATTTAACTATTGAGTCAAAAGTTGAACTAATTAGTTAAAAATTCAGTTTAAAAGTTTCGTCCTTTTAGTTACAAATTAATTTCTTTGGTTTAACGTAAAATTAAAGTTCTTTTACTGAAAATTCGTTTATTTGTTGTTGAAAATTAATTTTTTTTTAAACTGAAAATTTAACTATTCTATTTTCGGTTAAAAATGTATATTTTTTAGTTGTAAATTCAAGTTTTTGCCTAAAAATTCATGTATTTTGTTCAAATTTGTCTTTTTGGCGAAAAATTAATTCTCTGGATGGAAAATTTAACTATTTCGTAAAAATGTATGTAGTTTGTTTCAAATTCATCTCCTTGGTAGAAATTGAAGTTCTTTATTGAAAACTCGTTCTTTTTTGTTGTTAAACAGATTGTTTTTAACTAAAAATTTAACTATATAGTCTTACTTGATAATTCAACTACTTGTCATAAATTAATTTTTTTGTTGAGAATTAACATTTTCGGTTGAAAATACATTAACCCATTAATCATTTCCATGGCTATTCACTTTTTATTACGGCAATACTTTAAAATCATGAGTGCCTAAGAGATACGCTGAGGAACATGAGCTCATTTTTTGCGATTCGACTTTGAAACTGTGGCAGGATCAGCAATAAATATGTGACACTGGAACAATATTTTAATAGAATTTGGAATTGAATAAGAGTATTGAACTATTTATCAATTCGTTTGAAATTTATTAAAAACTTAGAATAGATTATGAAGTTTCAATTCAAAATTTACATTTTTTTAGTTACTGAGACTTTCAAATTGAAAAATTTCTACTCTGAACGTTAAAATCGGTTATTTTCTTAAGCATTATTATGGAAAAAGTTCTTGGTAAAAGTGTAATATTTAAAAAGAATTGTGATTTACAGTAAAGTTTTTGTACATTTTTCTACAAAAATTAACATGTTTTAACAAAAACTTACGGATTTAGAAATGTCGTAATTTCTGGTAAAAATTTTTCCACAAGGTACATTAATAAAACTTATTTCTTTATTTGTCAACATAATGATAATACCATATTTTCATATGAAACTCTCAAGTTAAATAGAAAAAAATGTATAATGTACACATGCTAGGATGGTTATATAGTCAACGAAGGTAGCATGAGATGCAAAAACTGTCTAAGCAGATTACATTCGCTTGCTAGTGATTTTTTGTCGCTATTTTTACTGAAACTCATATTCTGTTTGTATGACATTTTTATATTTATTGAAAATGAAAATTTTAATTGAAAAAAACCTGTTTTTCAAGGATTAAGCTATTTTATTTAACATTCTTCTTTTTAATTCAACTATTTTTTATTAAAATTAAAATCTTTCTAGGTTGAAATATTAACTATTACTTTTATCCCTTATTAAAAAAAATTATTTGATTTTAGTTGAGAATTAACTTTTTAAACTTAAAATATTGCTATAACATTTTGGCTGTCGATTAAACTTTTTAATTGAAAATTGATCTTTTCTAATTGAAAATTTAACTATTGTGTTATAAGCTTCAATGAGAGAATCTCACAGCGATAAAAAATATTTTTTAGAGGAAATCGGGTGACAAATATTTTTCCGATCAGAGAAAAAAAAATTGTATACGACTCAACAAGTATTTGGAGTTTGAGATCTATTTTTCTAAAAAGACGCGATTTCAATTTCTCTAGTTTTTGAACTTATTTAGATATTCTAAATTTTTTGGTGTATTTTTGTAAGATCTACAAGCCCTTTTTAAACCCCACTGAATAATCAGAAAAAGGTGAAAATTAGCAAAAAGGCAGCGATTACTTAAAAAATATAAAAAGTCGATTTTTAAGGATAACACATTCTTAAATTTTTTCGGTTTTTTAAATTTAGCTTTTTATGAAGAAGATATCGTGTTAATTTTTTATGGGCTAACAATGTATCTACCTAGTCGATTTTTTTCTAAAAATCGAAGTTTTAAAAGCAAAGAAAATCATTTATACATAAAAATTCCGAGAAATGGCTCAAGCTCCAAGCAAACAAATGAATTTTTAGTAAAAAGATTGATTTTCAAAAAAAGAATTTGAAAGAAAAAAATTTTAAATTCAACTAAATGGGTGAATTTTTAATTCAAAAAGGTTGACTTATGACCAAATGTAATAAGGTAAAAAATAAAAAGATTTAATTTTAAAAATGACGAATTTAAAACAATGATGTTTTATCCAAAAATGTTCAATTTTTAATCAAAAATATTATTTTGGAAAGAAATAGAATAGCTACATTTGCACTATAGGACAATAGTTCTTAACAAAAAGGAAATGCATGAATTGTAAACAAAAAAATTAATTTGTCATTAAAAGAGTTCAAAATTCACCCAATTAGAAATGAATTTCAAGAAAATTGTTTAATTTTCAACTAATAAAATGAATTTTGAACCAAAAAAACAGAATTGTAAGAAAATCGTCTTTTAAACAAAATTTTCGCGTTTGCAGCACAGTAATTAAATAATGTTACTTAATTATTATTATTAGATTATTTTTTGTTATTAATGTTAATGTATAATCTTAAAAATAGGTTACGTTAATCTTTCAACTAACTTAATATTTAGTTTATATCTCACTGACCCGGGAATACCTTTTTCACTCATGTCTGTCCTCTTTTTCTAAATTTTTAATAAGAAATTTTCGTATTTGTTTAAATATATTTTAACCGAGATATATTATTGATGTCTGATCCAAGATTTGATTTTTTCTGAAAAAATATTCCTTAAACTTTGTATAACTAAAAAAATACTGGTTCTACTTTATAAACTGATTTTTTTAGAATGGATTATTCAATGGATTATTGATGCTTGACCAAAAAGAAGAATTCTACTTAGAATAGATTTTACAAAATTTTGTCTGAAAAAGAAATACTTCTTTTACTTAAAATTGCGTCAAAGTAATGACTACTTTTTCCACTTGTTATTAGCATCTTTTATAAATCTGCATACGTTTCTAAATATTTGTCTATTTTAACCTACTATTATTGTCTGATCAAAGACTATATAGTTCTACTGGAAATATATTTCAAACATATTCTCCGATCAAAACCTCAATTTCAACTTAAATTATTAAAATTAATAGAATTCCTTTTTAATAGCTTCTTTACAAGCTTCTTTTTTTTAAATAATTCTTTTTTTTGATAATTCCATTGTAACTGTATATTTTATTAACCGTGCCTGACCACAATATATTTTTTACACTTAATATACACATCTTTACATTTTTGGTTAAAAATTTGCTTATTTAATGTAATATTTTGATTCTACTGGATCAGCTTACATCGAGAGGTTGGCTGGGCCGAAATGTCGCTAATAAAAAAACTGAATGAAAAATAAAATATGCTTTTATTTTGAAAAGGGAGGCGAACGACTCAATGTAATTTTTCATAGGGTTGGTCAGAGCGTTTGAATCTTTGTGGCAATTCCAAGAATAAAATGAATGGCACCCAGATATGGAGATTTTCGAGATCCCAAGGCAATTCCCTTTCCGACAGCCTCTTTTCGTTTCCCTTTTTCCAGCTGACTGGAGATTATCCGGAAACTAAAATGCGGATGTCTCTATGTCGCACGAGGTGAATGGTCAGTGACACTCTCAACTTGCCTCTTGGGATTTTACTGAAATCCATTTAATATCCCGACTATATACCATCTTCGAATGAAAATCTTGGATTCAGAATTTTATAATAAACTTGAGATTAAAAAGAAAAATTCATTCCTAAATTTAAAAAAAATGGTGGAACTTTGAGGAAAATTTAATTTGAAAATCGTTAAATTTTTTAAAAAGAATGTCTGCTGATTCTATTCTTATATTTAATTTAGGCAACAAATATTTTGGAACCAATAACTAACTAATTAGAAAATTTTAAAGCAACATTTTTCTGTTTTAAAAGATAGACAAATATCAGATAAAATTTGAGTAAGTTTAACAGATATTTAGAATTTTCACAAAGATTTAAAAATAGTTTTAAACTTATGAATATTTCAAGAAATATAAAACGTAGATCTTGTAACATTTTGAATAAAAATGTTGAAGCTTTTTAAGAATTTTTTCAAGCATTATTTTAAAGCGATAATTCAAAAATATTTTTAAAAATTTTTAGATTTTAAGGCAATTTTGTTAATTTCGAAAGGTTTTCTAAAAATTTCAGAAAAATGTGAATAATTTAAAAAGATATTTAGATGTTTTGAACAATTTTTTAAATGATTTAAAATTTAGAAAGGTTTTTAAAAACTTTCATTATTATGTAGATTTTGAAACATTCATGTATACAATTTCGAAGCCTCTTCAGGATTTAAAAAGTTTCTAGGAGAATAAAAAAATTTATCAAAATTTCTGGGAAACTTCAAAATGATTATTTACGTTTGAAAAATTTATAATGAAATTGAATTAAAAAGTAAAATTAATTCCCACGGTTTTTCAAATAACTTATGAAACTTGAAGGATCTACTCGTATTACTTAGGTGCTTTACTGACAAAAATTTCTAATATGTGAAATTTAAATTTGAGGAATTATTATCTTAAAATTTTTTAAATATTTGTGTAACAAATTAAAAAATTGATAAATCATTGTAGGAAGAAAGTCTGTGGTATCTTGTTTCTATATTTATGTTATACACGATTAAGCCATTTCCCTTTCGGGTTAGGCGTGACTCATTCGGTGGGGGAAAGGAGTAATGTGTGGAAGGGATATAGAATTTTCAGATTGATTCAGAATTCTCGTGTTATTTATGTAAATAACACGTTTGTTCCGCAACACTGCTCCGACCCAGGTTGCTGATCAATCTATCTAGCAATCATCCCAAGCTAAGAACCTCACGAATTCGTTATGTAAGGTTCTCCACTTGGGTCCATTAATAGCCAAGGTCTTTGTTTCAGGCGTCATTCACTCTACTGACACTCTTTTTATTAACTATTTGCCGCCA
>NC_046665.1:93758408-93787851 GCF_010883055.1 Belonocnema kinseyi
ACACTTGTTTCGTTAGTCGTTCATTTGGCATTCTCTCAACATGTCCGAACCATCTTAACCGATTTCTTTCCCATTTGTCTACTAGCGTCTCTTCCGCACCACCTTGTTTTAGAATTATCTCGTTACTTACTTTGTTCATCAGAGTTTTCCCGCATACCATGCGCATGAATCTCATGTCAATTGCGTTAATTTTACTCTTATCGTTCTCTTGATAAGTTCATGTCTCGCTACCGTATAGTACAGTCAGTACAAATATAGAATTATGTATTGCCATTTTAGCTTTATTTGATATATTTTTACTTCAGATAAGGGTACCTGCTCTACCAATAACCTTTTTACCTTCGTTGTATGCGTCTAGGTAATTCCTCATCTATATTCCCGTTGCTATTAAATAAGCTACCAAGGTATACGAACTAATCAACTTGTTCAATTCTTTCATCATTTAATAAAATATTGCATAGTGTTTTCTCACTCTTTCCTTCGCACACCATATTTTTTGTTTTATTTTCGTTAATTTTGAGGCCCATGCACTTCATAAACAATATAAATAACCACGAAGACATAACGTATCCTTATCTAACTATATCGAAAGAGTCACTTAATTTCCCATTCACTCTTACACTCGCTTTGCTACCTGTTTATATTGTTTTTATAGCTTGCAGGATCCATCCATTGACTCCACACTCTTTCAGGAGTTCCCAAAGTTTACTTCTATCTACCTTGTCAAAAGCTTTTTCTAGGTCAACAAATGCACAGAAAACTTTTTTTCCTACTCTTAAACTTTTTTCTGTTATTTGCCTCAAGCTAAATATTTGATCCGTACATGACCTTCCTGGCATAAACCCACTTTGGACTTCCCAAATCTTTCCTTCTGTTATTTTCATTACCCTACGAATAAGTATTTTTGAATATATTTTACTTACGGTGCTTAATAAGCTAATCCCTCTGTAATTATTGCACTCGCTTTTATCTCCCTTTCTCTTGCATATTGGTACGATAATAGCTTCTTTCCAATCGTCTGGGTCGTCTCCCATCTCGAAACATAAATTTATCAATTCGCGAACTCTATGTGGTATGTACTCGCCACCGTGTTTAAGCATTTCAGCGTTAATACTGTCTACCCCGGCAGCCTTACCGTTTTTTAAGTTCTTAAGTATATCCCTAATCTCAGTGACACAGACTTTCTCAATTGAGTTTTCTGTCGCATCGTGTTCAACATCGCAGTTGTGGTGTCCTATAGCTTCATCTCCGAATTTTCTCCTAAACTAGTCTCTAAAAGCCTCTAGTCCGTCTGCATCATATACTATTTCCCCCTATTTTTCTCATGTTGACAAATTCTGTACTTTTGTTTCCTTTCATTTTTTTATAAAGCAGTTTCTTGCTTCCTTTAAAGTCGCTTTGTATTTTTATCTCTTCTTCTGCTCTAATTGTATTTTTACTTTCTTTAACTAATCGTTTAAGTATTCCATTTTAACGTCTGTAATCATTTCGACATCTATTTCTTTCCTCACTGTTAAGACCTGCGATGTTCAAAGTTCCCCTGTGCGCTTCTCTCTTTGCTTTTTGGGCAGCCTGAGTTTCATCATTTCACCACGCATCATCAGACATTCTTCCTGCAACTGCGGTACCACACACTTCGATCGTGCATCTAACAAGGATATCCCGTAACTTTGTCCAGGCGCCCCCTATATCTTTGTATTTTATACGGTCCTCCCATGTTGCCCTATCAATGCTTTCGATTATCTTATTTTGAAAATCTATTCGCACATCCGGTTTCTGTAGGTTCTAAATTTTGATTCGCATTTGTTATGTTTTCTTGGTTCTCTTTTTTCTCCATCCCGACCTAAGTTTATTTTTGAGATCAGAAGGTAATGATCAGTATTGCATTCAGGACTCCTCATGACCCTTGTATCTTTGACTAACTCTCTGAGTCTTTCATCCGCAACAACAAAGTCAATTATACTTCGGCTATTTCCTTTAGACCAGGTGTACATGTATATTATTTTATGCCGAAACCAAGTATTTGTGATAAACAGACCCCTTTCTAAGCATAGACCAACTAATTTATCTCCGTTATAGTTTGTTCTTGGATCCCCAAAATTACCAAATACTCTTTCGGTATCTTGATTTTGGATGCCTACCCATCCTTTTATGTCTCCTAGTAGAATTATTCTTTCCCCATGTTCGCAAATATTTATTGTGTCATTTAAAGTGTTCCAGAAGGCGTCTTTTACTTTTCTGAGATCACTATTAACTGGCGCGTAGCATGCTATGATAAATAGTCTTCTCATTTCTACTTTCATTCTAGCTAACAGCAGTTTGGGCGATACGAAACCATGGTCTCCGAGATGCTGCTTTGCTCTTTCATTCAGAATCAGACCTACTCCTTGTTTACCATGTGATTCACTGTCTACTCCTGACCATATTTCAAATCCGCCTTTCAACACGCCGCTTTTTATGTCTTTGGTTTCGCATCCCTTTTTCTTTGTTTCAGACACACATAAAATGTCTAGTTTCTTCACGTCCATAGTTTCACGCAATTCTTTTACCTTGAGATCATTGACTCCCCTAGCATTCCAAACACCCAGTCTCCATTCGTCGCCTGAAACGTGACCTTTAGATTTTCCGTGTGCATGCCTTTTGTCAATTGAAGTTCCAGAACTTTCCGAAGCTATTTCGTAGTTTGTATTATTCATTGTTTAGATTATACGCCCAACTATCACCCTTATGCAATAAGTTTATTTTCTGAGTCTAAATCATGTCAAAGTTAAGTAGCAAATCGTCATATGTTGAAGATTGTAATTATAACGTCAGTCCCACCAAAACTTCAGTTAATAAGGGATGGTTGAGAGAGGGGGGGGGGGGCAGAACTGGAACCGAGAGAGTCGTCGTGGGTTTGTGTTTTTGTGTCAATGCTGAGAAGGTCACCAGCCTTTAGCAGGACGCCCCCCCCCCGGTTCAAAAGCTCAGCGTTATTTGTAGTTTGTAGGTTTTAAATTGCTTTTTTATCGTAAAATTATAATAAATTGATATAAACTACTTATCCTTAAGTACGTTTCCGGATTTCCTAGTAACTGCATAACGAAACACAATTTTAAGAAAGTGCATGTATTCAAAATTTAAAATGTTCTATTTGGCTTTTCCCCCAAACCTGAGATACATGACCGGTCTCTTTTAGAGTTATTACGAAACTGCTACAGAAGACACAAGAGAACGTGAGAGTCGGTTTACAACTACGTTACATCCCACAGCCGTATAATAACCATGAAGGAGAATTAGAATTTTAGAAAATCATCTTCTTTAAAGTCCTTCTAAGACCATTGAAACTTTGTAAATACACTGTCTAAGGAGTTTAATTTGATAAAATTTTCCGCATTTTTCAATACACAGCCAAACTTTGTTTTAACAATTATTTTTGCTCTAAAATAAAAAAAACTACACGCTTGCAATCGTTTATACTAGTATAGAATTAATTTAATTTTTGGACGAAAATTTCTTAAGATTTTATCATATTAGGAATTATTGGTAAAGTAAGTAATATTTCCTGGAAGTTTGTGGTACCTTATTTTCATATTTAATTAAAAAAGAACTTTTTTGACGGTTGAAAGAAATGTTATAAAATGGTTAGAATTTTTAAATATCTATTAAAATCCTTCCAAAATCACATAAAAATTTTCAAGTAATATTTAGATAATACTCTTATTAACTCCTGTGCAATTTTTTAGATTAAAATCTCTTCAAATCACTAAAAATCGTGAGACACAGACCACTACCGAATGCTATTTTTGTTACAAAGAAATAATAATAATATATACATTTTTTTAGGCCGAAGAGATTTGAAAGAAAAAGCACGACTTTTTTCAGAAAAGGTAAAACAACCCTAAGTTCAAACAAAATTATTAAGATTTCTTATTAATTAATTAAATAAAAAGTATTTAATTAAGATTTAAATTTTTAATTTGGAAGAGTTCCCCTGTCTTCAATTCTATTGTTTTATAGTTGCGTATTTAATATTTAAATCGAACATTCTTTGTGTATAAAAGTTTGAAATTTAATGTGTTTATTGGATCATTTTTCTTTTAAATTTATATAAATTTAATAAGATTCTTGAGAAAATAAAAAAAAGTTTTTTGAATATTTCAGATGTGTTAAAAAAGAATATTAAAGATTTTATAGGATTCAGCACAATTTTTTATAAGAATTAAAAACATTATTCGAAATGTAAAAAAATTATTTTAAAATGTTCTAAATTAAATCTTTTCAAATCTTATGAATATTTCTTTAATTTATTCGATTTTATTTTGATTTTTTAATCGTACCCAATTAAATTATCTTGCTTTAAAATTTTCTACACTTATTTCGAAATTTTGGGAGATCATTTGAAATGCTTAGAAATATTTTTAATGGTTTTTTAAAGTTCTTTTTTAAACTAAAAAAAAATTTCATGAATATTAAAAATTCTTTTATTGAATTAAACAAATTTCTAAGCTTTAGAATCTTTTAAAAAGATTAACATTTTTCCTGAAATTTTTTTAATTATGAAGAATGAAAAATGTTGCCTTCAAATCTTTTAGAATCTTCTTTGAGAATATTAGAAATCTTTTGAAATTCAAATTTGCCCACAAGTCTTAAAAAATTTAATCTCCTGAAATATTTTAAAATTATTAAAAAGCTTCTAAATTTTTTTTCGAATTCTTGAAAATAAGTTTTTGTTCTTAATTTTCATTTTCTCATCTCTTTCAGAATGTAAAAAGGTTGTCAAATTGTATTTTTGTAGCAAAATGGTAAGAACCCCACACATATAACATACCACGACTAAACACACGAAAGCCCTAAATTTAATTTATAAGATAAGATAGTTAACATTTTAAAATTGATTTTAGGAGGTACCCTTAGGTGCGGTTAAATAATTTCCAGTTTGCGCAGCAAATTATTGCAACCGGTGAATCAATTTGATATAAAATTGATGAATAGAGATGCAGGTCCTATGAATAGGACTTAATTTTCATTGTCATCAAAGCAATTGTACTTTGGTTTATTATGTTTTCAATAAGGATTTGGAGTGTTCATAGAAATCTGTTTCCAAAACAGATCATGAATTCCAAACTCGCATTCCCTCTTGCATACATTCATGATCAAAACCTTGCTTAGAGATTGTACTTCAATTACAATAGAGCTGCGGACCATAAGGGCTTGAGGTATCAAATTCGGAACACGTACCAAACCTGGAACAGGGTACAAGCCCTCTTCAAACTTCGATCAAATCGATTGTCGATACTTCAATATTTTTAAAAAGGCGACAGACTATCAGAATTGCTACAAAATTTCAATTTTGATATTCCGTAATTTTTCATGACTTTTCTTTAACCAATTAATAATTTTTTCTGACAGTTCTAATTTTTTATTTTAGGTATAAAAACAATTTTACCAGTGAGATCAATAATTTATAAGTGGTTATCAGAATATTAGGTCAGACAATCTCAGTATACAATATTATATTAAGTTTTTATTTAAAAACCATAATTTTTTAATAAAAAATTCTCGAAGAAAAATAAAATGGATGAATTTATTTATCATAGGTGACAAATCTCTATATTAAAAAGACGTTTTTTAACAAAAGGTTTTAATTTTCAAATGAGAAAGAATTCTCAGTCAATAGAGAAAAAAGGTTCATCAAAAATGTGAAATTTTTATTCCAAGAAGAATGATTTCTAAACAGCAATGTATACTTTTTCAAATACAATTTTTTAGTCAAATATGAATTCTTAACCAAAAAATAGTTATTATTAAATCTATATGCCGGATCCCTAAAAACAAAACCAAGAATCCAATGACCCAATTTAGACAACCACCATAAAAGGTTTCTATTGAAATTGAAGAATTTAGTTCCCTCTTTTTTATTTGTGTCCAAAAAATAAAATTTTTTTCTTTTCTTTTTTAGGAAAAATATGTTCACTTTTTTTAAATTTAAATGGCAACATTGTATGGTGGTTATCCAAATGTAGTCTTTGGTTTCTTGGTTTCGTTTTCAAGAATTCTGCACATTACTTTGATTATTGGACATTAAATAGGAGTTTAAATTTGATTTCAATCTCATTGAAATTTCTGTAACTTTTATTATTAAATCATATTATTTTCTAAATATAAATTCCCTAAATTTTCCTGACAACTTTAAAACTCCCTATTTATCCCTGACTTATTCCAAACTAAAATGAAACTTGTACCAAAATTAGAGAGATTAAGAAAGAAAGAGTGGGTAGAATCGACAATGATCCAATTTGCCTATTCGGTATTTCTTTTTTCTACCTATTTTCCAGTTTCATCGCACCTATTATAGAATAAAGCACAGAAATACAGAAACGGACCGGATCATTGTGATTAGGGAAACGAAGCGAATATAAAAATTGAACAGGCAATCCGCATTTTTACGAGAAAGATTCTCCAACGGGATGGGCCACTCGGCCGATTCTTTGGGGAAGGAGTGTGAATTACCGTAAAAATTAATGCTGTTCCAAGCTTCATCGTTTTAACGAAACTCGGTAGGAACCTTCCGAGCGAGCGTTGTAGGCCGGATTTAATTATTGCAGGGTGTGCTGTGAAATCGCCTGGAAAGCTGGAGTACAGACCGTTACAACCTTTACCCAATAAAGCCACCACACCCCGTCCAGTCCTGTACCTTTGGGTGGTCGTTAAAGATACGGAATCATTAAAATCGCTTGTTAAATTAAAAAAATTTCTTATTTCGTTTTGCTGAAACTTTTCTCCTCCTGGATCTCTCGGGAAAGGAGCTTTTTCTAAATGAAGATTTTTTTTGCTACAATATTGGAGTTAGCACCCTGTTTGTTAGTGTCACAAGTTTTTAGCCCTCTTTATCCCTACCTTAAGTAATTTTTGCTAAAGAATTCTTTTTCTTGAAATTAAAGCACTTTTATTTTACAATCAGATATTACAAAAATAACTGATTGAAAACTACATTTTTTCTGGAAATTTACTTGAAAAGGAACGTCTGACCGTACACAACTTTTTCCACTTGTTATTTAATTTGTTTCAATCTGCATAGGGGCCGTACTTTAATTACGTGAAAGACTATAGGCCCTCTTTAAATCCAACCTTCTCTTGTAACAAACTGTAAAAAATATTTTTACCCCCTCCCCCCACACACTCTTAATGTACGTATTTTTTAGTTTCGAGAATTGTTTTTTTTTATAATTATTGTTAGAAAAATTAATTTTTTAATTTCCTTGATTATTAATATGAAATTAACATTCAATAATAGAATTTTAGTCTTGTAATACTTTTAACACAGAATCTCTTCTAAACGGAATAATACAGTATTTAAGATAGAAATAAAAAATGTTTAAATTGATTAATTTATTTTAAACAAAGAATTTTTTCCTACTATACAAGATGGCTATTAAATCAACAAAAGACGAATTTTCTCTACAAAAATTCAATTTTTAAAAAAGAAACATGACTTTTCAGCACAAAGTTAATTTTACACGATACTGTTGCATATTTACTCAGCAAAAATTAAATTTCAAGCCAAGAAATTTATTTTTACCAAAAAGGAGGATTTTCGACTAAAAAAGATGAATATTAAAAAAATGGAAAAGCCACATTTGCAGTTAGAAAATCAATTTAAAATTTTAAAAAAAGTCGGAAATAGTGGAATTTTCAATTAAAAAAGATTAATTTTCAACAAACTAGTTCAAATTTCAACTAAAGAGATAAGTTTGATGTAAAAATATGAATCTTGAAAAAATAAAATGATTTCTTAACAAAGTGATTCAATTCAATCTTTTAAATAAAATAGTTAAATACTTTTAAGCAAGAAATAAGTTTCTATACAAAAATTAAATTTTCAATACAAAAATACGAATTTTGAAACATAAAGGATAATTTTTCAACAAAATTGTTGAGTTCTCTACCGAGATGAAATTTATCTTAAAACCAATTAATTTTTAATTTAAATAATTCAAAATTTTTAACAAAAAAGTTTAAGTTTATTCCAAAAAGTTGCAGTTCATCAAAGGAAGATAAGATTTACATTAAAGCTGGTGAATTTTCATCCAAGATTAAATTTCTCTGACAACTAATGAATTTTTATCAATTTTTATTTTAATAGATAAATTTTCATCCGAAATAGATTCTAGTTGACTTTTTAAGATAAAAATATGCAATTTTCAACAAAAACAAGTTTTTACGTAACAAATTTAATTCTAAATCCAAAAAGGCGAACTTTTCTCAAACAAAAAGGAAGATTTTTAAACAAAATAGTTGAATCCCCCAATAAAAAGTGGCATTTTTATTTAGGAAAGATGAAATTTTCACTAAAACAGATGATTCTTTAATTAAAAAATTCCAAACTTTTTTGTTGAATTTTTATTCCGAAAAGATTTCAGTTTATTGTTCAACACCAAAATGTAAATTTTAAACAAAATCTACATTTTCTTAGAAATAGTTCAATTTTTAACAATTTAAACCAAACAGTATGACTATTTAAGACAATAGTTTAATTTTAAACCAAGCAGTTGCATATTTATTAAAAAAAATGAAACACATTTTAAAACAGATTAATTTTCAATGCAGTTTTTTATATAGTTCAATTTTCATAAAAAAAGATTTCAGTTCTCTTTGAAACACCAAAATATTAAATTTAAACGAAAAGTAAATTTTCTACGAAGTAGTTCCATTTCAATCAAAGCAGCGGAATTTGCAACCAAAGAGTTGCATTTTCATCTAAGAATGATGTAATTTCTGCTAAGGCAGATGAATTTTAGAACGAAAAAAAACAAACTTTACAAAAATAGTTTTATTTTTAATCGAACAGTTGCATTTTTAATCACGAAAAATTAATTTTTTTTTTAAACACATGAAATTTAAAAAAAAACTTAACAAAAATAGTCATATTTTGATACAAAACGAGATGGCAGTTTAATTTTCTATTCCAAAACAAGAATTGTAAACAATTAGAGAATTTTCTTACTGAATAGGCGAATTTTTAACAAGAAAGTATGACTTTTTAATGAGATTGTTAAATTTTCAACTAAAAAGATAAAAATTTAAATAAAGAAAGACAAATTTCTAAAAAAGTTTGAATTTTAAACAAAAGTTTAATGTTCCGAGGAAAGAGTTGAATTTGTAATCCAAAAAAGACGAATTTTTAACAAAACAGTCGAATTCGCAACCAAAAATGATGTCTTCTTCAGAAAATTGTCAAATTTTCAAACAATAGTAAAATTTATAACTGAAAAGATCATTTTCAGGACAAAATGTTTTCTAATTTGCAAAAATTAAGTAAAAGAGTGAATAAGATCCCTTTCCTGCAATTTTATAAATGTTTGATTAAGGAATATATACTTGTCCTAAAAATTTATCTTAAAAAAAGTGCCTGGCCAGAACCTACCTTGTTTTACTGAACTTTTCATGAGTTACTAGAGCACATATTTTGCTTGGACCATAAAATACCTTTTCCACTTATTTTGCCCCTTTTTCAATTTTTTTTCGAAGTTATATATATATATTACTTGAGATTAAATTTTATTGGAAGTATTTTTGTAAAATATGTCTGACCTAATGAGACTTGTTTAACTCAAAATTAAAGTAATAAAAATTACTATAGCACACGTTTCACAGTAAAGTATAGTTTATAATACGATCGTGTGAAATTGCTGACTATAAACTGTATTTCTACTGAATATGTATCCTATAAATCACGTCTGAATATACGTTATATTTTCCACTTGTTTTCTTCTTTTAAATCTTCATACGTATACAATGGGGTATTATGAAAATGGCTGAATAAAAAATAAATTTCTTCTGAAAAAGTACCTCATAAATAATGTCCGGTCATATGCTATTTTTTTCTACTTGTTATTAAATTTTTTCAACCTGCATTCGTATTTAACTACAAAGAATAAATACTTCTACCAGAAATTTTCTGAATCGAATATATCTTACAAATTACGTCTCACCTTAAACTCTTTCCACCTATTTTGATCTTTTAGAAAACTTTAAGACCATGTTTTCTCACGGGTTTAAGTATTTTTTTTCCAGATATATCATTGATGCTTGACCAAAGATTAGATTTTCACTGAAAGTATTTTTGCACAATGCGTCTGACCAAAAAATATTTGCTTCCCTTAAATTTCACTTAAAATTTAATCACTAAAAATGACTATAGCACATGTTTCATAGTAAAGTATGGTTCAGATATTGTAAAATTGCTGACTAGCAATTACATTTTTTAGTGTTCATAAGTTTTGATCCCCGTCCCCCACTATCTCACGTAATTTTTGCCAAATACATTTTTTTCGAAAATTTAATCATTATTGTTTTTCGGGAATTACCAAATTAGTTCATACTCCTTGAAGCTGGAAAAAATATCAACAAACAAAAAATAATTCTTAACAAAAAATGTCATTGTTTATATTTGAATCAAGTAAAAATTTTTATTTTTAATTAAAAATAGTTAAACAGACAAAATTTCTAAAAAAATATTTAAAGTTTGAAGCTAAAAAGACAATATTTCTAATTTTCAACGGAATACTTAAATCCTCAACTATGACATATACGTCTATTTTTTCAATAAAAAAATTACATTCTTAATAAAAAAGGGGTTGTTATTAAAAAAAATGAATTTTGAAGAATATTGTTAAATTTGCAATTGAAGAAGAAAAAATTTCAACAATAAACAAAATATTTGAATTTTCAATTTCACTATTTTTTTTACAATTTACCTATTTGATTTAATATTTTACAAGATTTTAGAAAATTTTAATTTTTCTAGTTGGAATGGAAGCTTCTAATGTGTCCCCCCCTAAGGGTTTATATTTTTCTTGCACTTTCTTCTCTATTCCTTTACAAAACACCCACACACTTACTTGGTGGTGGAAGGGGGACCTAACAGTTTAAGGTGGGTTCCGAACCACCAAGAGCAACAGCTTTAAGTACTTAAAAGAAAACCTTTTTCTCTGGAGGTACCCCGGTCCCACGACTAGGCTAGGCTAGGCTAAGGCTAGGCTAGTGTTCACCGCATGGATCGATGAGAATCTTTCCAGAGTGCGAGGCGGGAATCGAACCCGCAAACCGAAGGAGTGGGTCCAAAAAGCCTACACTTTAGCCCCCACGACCATCGTCCCACTAATTGTTTTTCTAGTTTAACATCAGATTTTGTAACTGAAAATTAAACTATTCCATTTTTTGTCAAAATTGATCTTTTTAGTTAAAAAATCAACTATTTGATTAAAAGTTTAACTCTTTTCGCAAAAATTTATGTTTTTAGTTAAAATTTCATTTTGTTAGGTGCAGAATTAATTTTTTTAAATGGAATGTTGGATATTCTATTTTCAGTTAAAAATGTTTCTATCTTAGTTAGAAATTAAACTATTTTGTGACAAAATTATCTGGTTTGGTTCATTTGGTTCTGAGTTAAATTATTTTGTTGACAATTTATTTCTTTTTGTGAAAATTATTTTTTTCTTCTAATTAATAATCTAACTTATCCTTTCTAGTTTGAGAAATTATATTGTTTAGTTGACAAGTTAAATTTGTAGCTTATGTCATTGTTTTGCAATTTATCTGTTTTAATACGAATGCATCTCTTTTCTTAAATATTTAATTTAATAAAAAATTGACATATTTGTTCAAAATTCACATATTTCATAGAAATACAATTCAGTAAATCTAAGAAAACAGTATTTAAGAAAAGTAATTTCGAGAGCTATAGAGATGTATAGTTTAAGATACCAAAATGTGAATTTGTCTTTTACCTTGAACTTTTAAATTCTTTAAAACGTTCCTCGTCTTTATTTTTAAATTGAGGATTTCAAAATTATTATCTTTTAGGTTAAAAATGTAACTGTTTGTTTAAAAATTCATCTTCCTTAGTTGAAAATTCCACTACTTGGTTGAACATTAAACTTCTTTTTTTTTTACACGGGTTTCAACATTTTGCTTTATTTATTTCGATTTGATTCGATTAGATTAAAATGTAACTATTTTATTTAAAAGTAATCTTTTTATTTGAAAATTTACCTATTTTGCTGAAGATGTAAATATTTTGATGAAAATTCGTTTATTTTTTGTCGAGAAATAATTTTTTTAACGAACAATATGGAGATTCCATTTTGGAGTAAAAATTGATATTTTTTATTGAGAATTGACCTTTTATATTCAAAAATTCATGAATTTTGTTAAAAGCTCGTTCTTTTGGGTCGAAAAGTATTTTTTTTAAATCAAAATTTGCGGCAGAATATTCAATCATTTTTTTGATAATTTGTCCTTTTGGCTTTAAAATTAAAAAATTTTGTTAATAAATAATGTATTTTGTTGCAATTTTTCATTTTGGTAGAACTTTAATTTTTCTTGATATAAAATTCATATTGTTGGTTCACCAGTGAACTATTTTGTTAAAAATTATACTATTGAATCAAATATCTAATTAAAGTGGCGTGCAAAAGTTTTGGGCCACCTTTTTTTTATGACTTAATTAAATTCTCTTAATTTTAATTATACCAGAGCTCAAAAAATGTCACATTAAAAGGTTGAGTGTTTTCGAAATTTTGTTTAAAATAAGCCGAGTCTAGTTTTTGAGTAGATATTGTAAAAATA
Source organism: Belonocnema kinseyi (assembly GCF_010883055.1). Lineage (NCBI taxonomy): Eukaryota > Metazoa > Arthropoda > Insecta > Hymenoptera > Cynipidae > Belonocnema > Belonocnema kinseyi. Next base: position 93,771,021 of record NC_046665.1, read on the forward strand.
GTGTAAATTTCAAAGTTTTCTTAAATTTTCAATAACTTCCGAAATAGTCAACATTTTTTAATGTTCTTGTGCTCATTCTGAACCTTTTTTTTACCATATTAAAACCGTTAACGAGTATGTAATTTCCCCAAAATTTATATTTAATTAACTTTTATTCTGATTTGCCTACAGATAAGATGTTTTCAAATTTATCCAACTTTTTTAACACAACTTCAAGTTCTTGCAATTTAAGAGGAAATTTTTAACGATTCATACTCGTAAGCTGTTGTGATACGGTGAAAATTAAGAGAATTTATTCAGTCATAAAAAAAGAGGTAGCCCAAAACTTTTGCATGCCACTGTATATTCTTAAAAACTCAAATATTTGGTCTGTCTTGGTTCATTCTGTTCTTTAGTCATTTCGAGAGCTATAGTGAATTATAGTTTAATATACCAAAATTCGAATTTTTCTCTCACCCGGAACTTTCAAATTCTTCAAAACTTTCCTTGTTTACAAAATATCATTCCGGCTGCAATCTGTTTTCAAATAATGAAATCCTATAGATAGAAAAATTCACGCGAATAATCTGTGCAGAGTATTAGATAAATAAAACCGATTCTAGCCCAAGATTCCTACCTTATCGACTTCTCGACCATTCGTCTGCTCTGTGGGTTCATGTCCGTGCTAAGTTATAAACTTAGCACAGACATGAACCACTTGATCTTTCGAAAAACCTCAAAGTCAGTAACGTAGCAATCTTAATCTAAGTCTTAATTATTTTTCATCCATTAGGAATTTAAAATATATAAATTAAAATCGAATTGCAGGAGTTATATTTACTCTTTTTTAAAAAAAGTATTTTTATCGTTTTCGGCAATTTTCCCATGGATGATTTGGCAAACCGGAAATGCGCGAGATTTATCGACTGCCACAAAACGCATAGATGAGTGAGGGTTGGTAGAGGGAGTTCGGGGGTATGCACGGAAACGGTTATAGTGCCCGACCCACATATGCATTTACCTGTATACAAAACTCCGTTGTTTCCCTGGTGGGTAGGGGCAGCATTTACGTGCCACCGGACGCATGTGTAAACACGTAAGTCCATTACGGTCACGCAGCAATATTCAAATACCTCCCATCCAACCCTATCCCAATCCATGCGTCACGTTGGTAAGCCACGGGGTATAATAGACTCACGTCGGAATAATAAAGTGCAGCTATTAAGGGATCAAAGATATTGTCAGTAAGGCCCTTGTTTTAATTAAATTGTTAAATAAGAATAATAGTACACTAGCTAGTGATATTTCTGAATGTACTAACAGTACCACTTAGTACTTTTAATTTTAAACAGTTTTCGAATGTTTCCTGGTTATTAATATCAGAAGCGACTTTTTTAAATCTGGTGCAAATAATTCCAAAATTGTATTTGAGAGGCTTATTGAAAACCAAAACTTTTGCTTTTTAAAATTGCCGTACAACGAATCGTTTTCAAATTTTTCGAAATAAAAAAAAACTCATTTTCTTCAAAGTTTTAATAAATGAAGTAAACTTCTAAACTGTAAATTTCGGTTTATCCTTCCTAGCTTACAATAAAGTTTCCTTTATAATTTCTTTAAAATGTACTCCTTTATTGATTAAAGTCTCCGTTTTTTGAGACTTTATTATTACCATATTTATTATTTTTAGAATTTGACGTTTAAAGAAAAATTTTGAATGAAAAATTTCCATTCAAAAAATTTTTTATGTTTGTTTTGACTCTGCGACATTAATCTTATATTTTTGATTAATTTAAACATCGATAACTCAGGGCAAAACCTTTTGAAAAAAGTACGTATTGTACCGATGGGTTAAGGATTGAGAAAGAAGTTTTTATCAAAAAATAAATGTTGAGTTCAAAAAATGGTTTTTAGCTCAATTTTGTTTTAATTTATGTGTACCGTAAGACATAAGGAAGAATCCATGATTTAGCATTGATGAGGTAAATTTTCAGGATGAGTGAAAAATCGAGGAAAATAAAATCCTTTACTCTTTAAAATTCTCGAATTGGAAAACTCTCGATTAATAAAATTTCTGATGATAAAATTTGCGAGTTACACAATTTTAGAATTGAAAAATTCCCAAGAAATCAAATTCATAAGCTACAAAATTCCCGAAAAGTTTATAAAATTACAGAATTGGAAAATTTCCGATTAATAAGATTACCAACAGAAAATTACAGAATTATAAAGTATCCGTAAATATTATTTATTTATTAAAAATAGAGTATTCAAATATTTGTTAAAAAAATATATATTTATAATGTTTAAAGTTTCGAAAACTATTCTTTAAATTTAAACCAATAAAAACTAGAAGAAATATATTTCTAGATATTTTTTATTATAATTGTTGTTTTAAATTCATACAATAATTTTAGAATCTTTAAACATTAAAAATGTGTCTTTTCACAACAATATTTAATTATGTATTTTTAACAAATAAATAATATATTTAAAAAAACTAGAATTTAAAAATTCGGGAATTTTATAATTAGGGAATTTTTTTACTTAAATATTTTATAAATTTTTTATTTTCTGTTGCAATTTTTACTATTCAGAAATTTTCTATTTCTGTAATATTAGGAACTTTGGGAAATTTTATTATTCGAGAATTTAATAATGCTGAGATTTTTCCATGCGGAAATATTATTATTTGAAAATTTTCTAATTCGGAAATTTTACGCCTCGGGAATTTCACAGTGTCGATATTTTTATTTTTCGGAATTTTTTCGTCATTCGAAATTTTTAACCAAGTAACTATAAAAGATATCTATTTTCAATCAAATAGTTCATTATTTAATTAAAAAATATGAACGATAAACCAAAAATTAAATAATTAATTTTTAAGTCAACACAATTGATTGTCAACCGAAAAAAAGGAATTTTCTACAAAGTAGTTGAATTATCAAGCAAAGAGTCTACAGCAAAAAAAGATCCAAAAGAAAAGTGTAATAGCCGATATTCCACCAAAATATATGCATAATAATTTTGAATTTGTTACAAAAAATTTTAATTTTCAATCCGCAGACATAAATTTTTAACAAAAAAAGTTACTTTTTAACAGAATTTTTGAATTCTAAAGTTAGAAAAATGAATTTTCCACAAATTCGTTGAAATTTAATTCGAAAAATATAAATTTTTAAAGAAAGGACTCAGTTTTTAAATAAAAAACACGATTTTTAAACAAAAAAATGAATTCTCAACCAAAAATAAATACATTTTTAAGACCAATTGCGATAGACATATTTTCATTATAAAAATTGAGCTTGAAAAGGAAAAAAGTAATTTTGCAGATCAAAGTTAAATGATAAATTAAAAAAAGTACAATTTAAAATTGCAATGGTGAGTCTTTAGACAAAGTAAAACTTTTTGCAACTAAATAGTAAAATGTTAGCCTAAAACTATTTTTCAACTGCATAAAATGTAGTTTTAAGAAAAAAACAACACACTTGTTTTGAAAATATAAATTTTGAACTACGAAGATACGAATTCAATAATTTTATTAGGGCAAAAAACTTCAAAAGAAAAAAAGTACAACTTTACAAATCAAATAAAAAAATGTAATTTAAAATTGTTGAACGAAATTTAAAAAATTTTAACATTTTTAAAGAACAATTTACAGTTAAGATGAAAGAAATTAAAAATTCCGATCTTGAATTTTAGGATTCCAAAATTATTATCTTTTTGGGTAAAAATTTAACTGTTTCGTTAAAAATGTATCTTTTTTAGTTAAAAATTCAACGACTTGGTTGAAAGTTAAACTTCTTTCTTTATACAAGTTTTAATATTTTGCTTTATTTGTTTCAATTTAATTTAGTTGAATATGTAAAATATGAACTAGGATGTGATTTATTTGACAAAAATTATAGTTTTTAATTAAAAATTAAAGTATTTTGTTAATAATGTAAGTATTTTGTAAAAAGTCATCTTTCTGCTCGGAAATTTGCCTATTTGGCTGAAGATGTAAATATTTTGATGAAATTAGTTTATTTTTTACATGACCAATAATTTTTTCAAGTAACAATATAAATATTCCATTTTTGGTTTAAAATTGATATTTTTATTGAGAATTGATTTTTTCATCTTAAAAATTCATGCATTTTGTTAAAAGCTCGTTCTTTTTAGTAAAAAATTGATTTTTTTTTTAAAAGTCAAAGTTTGGGGTTGAAAATTCAATTATTGTGTCGATATATTATTTGATCGAATATCTAATTATATTTTTTTAAATGTAAATATTTGGTTAAAAAAACATTTTCTTTGTTAAAAAATTCAACAACTTGGTTAAAGACCCGTTTCATAAGTTAAAAAAACGTAACTATTTGTTGAAAATATTATAATTTCGTTTCTTTTTTATGGTAAAAAATTATTGTGCTAGTTAAAAGTTTATAATTTTTGTTAAAAATTTGTTTTCACTATGTATGTTAATATTTATTAAAAAAATAAACAGTTGGTAGAATATTATTTTTTCTTGATAACAAACAGTGTTGATTTGAAAATTTAATTATTTTCTGAAAAATTCATTAATTTTTGTTGTTGAAAATTTATGTTCTTGGATAATGAAGTAATATCCTTTTTTGGAAATCCAGCTTTTTTGCTGTGGATCAAACAATTTAGTTGAAAATTAAACTCTTTAGGAAGAAAATGAAACTATTTTTTTATGGGAAGCACCGGATTAACATTTTTAGGGTTATGGGTGTCACATTCAACTGTTTTGTGTAACATTTACATGTTTTATTGAATATTTGTCTTTTTGATAGAAAATGAATCTCCTTTTTTAGAAATTTATAAATTTAGTTAAGAATTAGGCAGTTTTGTTGAAGAATCGTCTTTATTTACTCAACTTAACTAGTAAAAAAATAAGTTCTTTTATTGAAAATTAATTTTTTAAGCTGCAAATTTAATTATTCCATTTTTTGTCAAAATTTGTTTGTTATATACCACTATTTCGTTCAAATTAAACTATTAATTTTAAAAATAACTACTTAGTAGAAAGTGAACTTTTTTGTTAAAAATTTCTAGTGTTCGTTTAAAAATTCAAATGTTTAAAAAAAATTAATCTATTTTGTTGAAAATTCGTCTTTTTGAGTAGAAAATTAATCTTATTTTTTGAAAATTTATCCTTTTGCCTGCGAATTAAACTGTTTTGTTGAACTCTCGTCTTCCTTGGTTTACTTAAACTATTTTCAATTTTTGTTGGTGGAATATTAATATCCTTTTTTCAAAATTCATAATTTTGGTTAAGGATTGAACTCTTTTGTTAAAAAGTTGTCTTTTTTTATTAAATTGAACTAGTACGAAATTTATGTTTTTGTTGTAAATAAATTTTTTTTAACTGCAAATGTAACCAGTTCATTTGCTGTTTATTTTTTCTTTAAATTCGACTGTTGGGTTGAAATTAAATTATTAATTTTGAAAATAACTTATTCGTAGAAAATTAATTTTTTGTTAAAAATTCATATTGTTGGTTAAAAATTTAAACTTTTTTTTAAACTTCTTTGTGTTCAAAATTCGTCTTTTTGGTTAAAAAATTTTTTTTTTTTTGGAAAATTCATGATTCTGTTCAAGGATTCAACAATTTTGTTTGAAAATTCATGTGTTTTAGTTGGATTCAGTCATTTAAAAGCAAAAAGAAAAGCCTACAGTTGATAATTAACACTATATTACAGTTGCTAATGAACCTGGGAGTTGATGCGACTATAAACCTTTAATTAATCAAAAATAAAAAAGCACTGACCGGCAATCGGAAGTTCTGTGGTTCGATTCCCAGTAGAGCGATGAAGAAGATTTTTTTCAGAAAAAAATTAATTAAATTTTTTAAATATTTATAGCTCCATCTAACAAGAAAAGACGTTATGATTTATTGTTATTCTCTGATGATAATGCATATTTCTTGAAAATCTGACTTGTAACACCTGGAGAAATAATGCGTGTTTTTCTGAAAAAAGATTTTTTTTAACCTCTTTAGTAGCTTAAGGGAAAAGCAACCGAACGGCAATCAGAAATTCTGTGATTCTATTTTCAGAGTAGCAAAGGAGATCATTTTTTAAAATTAATTACAAAATTTTTTGACAATTAAAGCCTCTACAGAAATTAACGAGCATTTTTTAGTCTAGATCTGTAAAGGCGATAAGCGTGAACAAAAGCGAGGTGCTTCAATAATAATTCATAGTGGTATTTGGGCTCTTAGCCAATTGCCTTCGATCAACTACACTGATCTTGCACTCGATATTTATCGTTATGCACGGTCTCGCATGAGAGCGATATTCGTTCGCACGGTTGGCGAGACTACCTAGATGTCACGTGGGAGTGTAATTTATGCCAGCACATCGTTCGAGAGCCCCACAATAATTAATATATGCCGAGTGCTATCCGTTTAAGCTGCCGAGCAGTTGATTATCCTCACATTGTGTGGGCTGAGATCGGAACGGCATGGCAGAGTCAGAGTAAGAGGCTCGACGAGGTGGCGGGGAAATTGACGTTACTTCCTGCGAATATTGATGTCCACCCGCCCGCCGCCCTCTTCCACCCTCGACAGGCGCCTTACCGATTATGACTTCGCGCAAAGTAGTTGCCAATTACGCACTCTCGATTCACTGTTTGATTGTTTTCCTTCCTTTCCTTGAATTTTTCAGTAAAGTGCACGAGGACCCACTCGGAAACGGGAAACAAGCTTCGAAATTCGCATTGGCGTCCAAGAGGAAACAATAGCAAAGTGAGGATTGATGAGAGATCGAAGAAAAAGATTGAAAAATAATAAGCAAGTTCCTTCACAAATTTATGTCTAGGTTATTTCCATCGAGAGCTACTTGGCAATATTTTATCGTTAAAAGATTTTTCTGAAAAAAGATCTTCTTCTTTCGCTCCGCTGAGAAACAAACCCAGGTCTTCCGATTGCCGGGTGCTCTTACCACTAAGCTACTAGCAGATTCGGTTTTTTGGTTTTAGTAGACCAGTGAGTTCTTATCACTAAGTTACTAGTAGGATCCATTTTTAGGTTTTAGTAGGTCGGATGCTCTTACCTCTATGCTACTAGTAGCTTATTGGTAAGAGACAACGACCGACAATCGGAAACCCTGGGTTTGTTTCCCTGTACCGAAACGTACCGAAAAGTTGGTGATGCAATTTTATTGACTTATTTAGGGTTTTTAGTTTAATTTTATTGTAATTTGATGATACTAAAAATAAAAAAGACAAAAGAAGGAAAAAGAAAAGGAAGAGGATGCCTTCCCATTTTTCTTTTCTCTTTTTTATTTTTGTCCGAAAATTTTATTTGCTTTTTTTCAGATTACAATAGGATTTTTGGTTTTTGTTTATTCGTTTTGGTCCAAATTTGGTCGTTGGATTCTTGTTTTATTTAACAGGATTTTGCATCAATTTGATTATTGGACGTTAAATGGGATTCTTAATTTAGATTTTGATCTAATTTAAATTTCTTAAATTTTCAAATATTCATAGCTTTATCTAGCCTGCAATGACGTTAAGAATTTGTGTTATTAAAGAAGTTAACTTTGATCTGTAGTGTAAATTTTCCATTTTCACAGTCGGTGAAAGAGATTTCCACTGATCGATTGTTACCATCTCCTATGATTATACAATTCCTTGTTAAATATTTTATCAATTATGGTAAAAACTTTTGTTTTTCAAAAAGATACAGTCATTTAGAATAGCTTTATTCTATATTTATAGAGTTACTTAGCTTCAGGCAGAAGCCTTTATGGAGCGTATTTTGACCTGATTGCATAACATTTTCACTCTATGTATTTTCTCCAACATCAACTTTGTATATTAAAATCGCTGAATAAATAATTTCATCTGATCATACAATTTATTTCCAAATGTTTCTACACACTATGGATAAAAGAGAAAATTTTAATTGTAAATGATAGTTTTATGATGGTAAATAATCATGTTCTTAACATTTCGGCACCAAGCTATAATTTGTAAATATTTTTATTTTTTAAAGAAATACCAAAAAAAATTATAGGCAAAATCTTATTTTGAAAAATTCGAACAAAAATTATAAGCTTTTTAATCAATCTAAAAAATGTAAGGAGATTACATTTTTTTCAAGATTTCTGAAGAAATTTTTAATGATTCATGTTTTATTTTAAAATAATAATTTTTAATTTCGAAGATTTCAAAATGTGGGAGAAAAGAATATGTAAGACATTGAGAGAGAATTTTTAAATTTTTGAGAATTAAAATTTTGTTAAGTAAACTGAATTTTCCAGGGAGTCGAGAAAATATAACAAACCTTCTTATGAGACTTATGGGAAAATTTTAAATGATTGGTTTGTAATGAAACCTAGAAGAAAATTTAAAAACTTGACAAAATTGATAAAATTACAAAACAAAGTTTTTATTATTATTAGTTAATTTTATTAAAAAACTGCGTAAGTTTAAAAGATATTTCAAAGTTTTGAACCGATTAAAAAATGATTAAAACTTGTAGAGGTTTCTTAAGGATTTTCAAAGTTTGCAGATTCCATGAAAATGATTTATTTAGGTTCCTAGGAAAAATCAAAATAATATTTTTTTGCCTAAAAAATTAATTTTAAGGGACTATTTGAAAAGATTCTAAAACATTTTGAAAGATTTGGAAAATTTAAATTTGTCACGGAGAATAAATTTGAAATTGTTTTAATGTTAATTTTAAATTATTTTGTTCCGTTTATAAAATATTCTAGGTTAAAAAGATACAAGTTTAAGATTGTGTTATTTGAACATGATTGGTAATGGACAAATGAAGGAATTTTAATGATTTGGTTTTGTAATTATATTGATATGATAATCTTGTGATTAAATTATTTATTGCATATTCATTTTTTTCTTTTGCTTCCGCCTGAAGATTATCTGTTGTTAAAAAAATTATGTACTGTAGAAATTGAGTCTTTCTTGGATAAAAATAAAACTTTTTCCTCGAACATTCAACAATTTAAAAAAAAATCGTCCTCTATGGTTGAACATGCATATTTTTGGGTTGAAATTTGAATTATTTACATAGAAAATTTACTTCTGGTTTGAAACTTATGTTTTGATATTGAAAAGTCAAACTAAATCTTTTATGAATACAATGTTTTTTTATTGGTTTAATTGGTCTGATTTAAAAATTCATCTATTTTAGTAAGAATTTCGTGTCTCTTAGAGAAAAATGAAATTTTATGGTTAAAAATTCGTCTCTTTGTTAGAAATTTCAACTATTTTATTGAAAATTGGTCTTTTGAATTGTAATTTGAACTTCGTCAGTAATTGAATTGAATAGCTTTTTTGAAAATTTGTCTTCTTGATTAAAAAAAAAAATTTTAATGAAATTTCACTTGTTTTTGGTTTAACTATCAACCGTAACACTTTTTTGTTAAGAATTAATCTTTTTATCTTGAAAATTATAAAAGTTTCATAAAAATTAAATTATTTTGTTTAGAATTCGGGAATTTTGTTACAAAGTCATCTTTCATGGTAGAAAAATCATTTATTTTTTTGAAATATTTAATTAATTTTTTTTTATGAAATAATCTATGTTAAAAATATTACAGGATTAAAATGTTGGTATTTGAGTAGTCGTGGTCAAGGAAAATAAGAAATTGGTTAAGGAAAAATAACGGAATTTTGAAAATGAAGGTTTCACCCTGCAGAGAGTTTCAAGTCCTGTGTCTTATTATTTCTAACAAAACCATGAATTACATACATTAAGGGGGGGGGGGGGGGGGGGGGGGGGGGGGGTTAGTAAAAGAGGGCCTATAATTCGTGACGTAACTGAAGTACGGTTCCTAATAGGGTAACTAAGGGGAGGAAGAGTAGTGTAACAGAGGATAGGAGGATTAGGGTAACTGATAGGAGGGCAAGTGGAGGAAGTGGAAAGAGAAGTTATAATGTGAGGTGTAGTGGGAAAGTTCAGGGCAGCGTATTAGGGGAAAGGATATGATAGAGGGGCAGAAGGGAGTGGTAATAGTAGGGATTTTAGGGGTAGTACGGATAGGAGAACTAGAGGAGGGGTAAGTATGGAAAGTATGGAAGTAAGGGACGAAACGTACAGGAAGAAGTATCAAATTGTTGGGGCAGTTGGGAGAGTTTCTGGAGGGAAAGTGAGAAGATGGGAAGTAGTGTGGTAAGGGGGGAGTGAGGGGGTAAGCGGATAAAGAGATAAGCGAGAGTGAAGGAAGGGTTGTGCGAAATACAATCTAAGTAGAAGAAAGTAAGTCAGGGAATAATCAGTAGGGGGGAGGGGGGTGCGAGGAAAAGATTAATAAATATGGGAGTGAAGATATAAGAATCAGGGGACGGATAAGCAGGAATAGAAGGAGGGAATGAATAGAGGGATTGTCGGGAAGGTTAGGGGATTATTGAGAATAAGGGCGATAGATGTGAGAAACTATGAAGGGGAAGATTTGCAAGATCTTATTGACGTCCAAATTGAGTAAGAATGGGTGTATTAGGGAAAGCTTTAGAGCGAGAATAAACGAAAGGATAAGTAAGGAAAAGTGAGGAAATGGAAAGGAGAGGGAAGTGAGGTGAGTGGAGTAGTAGTAGAAAAATTTGAGTGAGTAGAGAAAGGGATTTAAAAAGGAGAGAATTAGAAAAAGTGAGAAAAACCAAGTAGAGGAGGAATAAGTAGGCTATGGTAATTAAGGAAAATGGTGAGAAGGAGTAGTATGGATGTGGTGGGAAGGGAATTATACGAACTATATCAAGTGAGTGATATAAAAGTAGGGGAAGTAAAAGATATAATGCGTGATGACGTAGGAAAAGTAAGGCAAAGAATGAGCAGTTAAGTAAGGACAGTAAGGCGACGTAAAAGTGAGGAAGTAGGTGAAGTAAGGGTTCGTACGCAGGGAACAGTAGTAGATGGAGAGGAAGAAGGGTGTTAGATAAGAGCTAAGAGGTAAAGTGAGAGAAGTAATGGAATAAGAGGAAGAAGGGAAAATAAGATGTAGAATAAATGAGGAGAGGGAGTATATAAGTATCAGAAAAGTGATAGTGAGTATAGAAGAAATTAGGAATATAGAAGAAATTAGGAAAAGTATAGAAATGAAGGGAATTCGGGAAAGAAGGGGAATTAAAAAAGGTAGATGGTAAGTCATGAAAGGTTGAGTTAAGGGAAGTGAGGGAGTATGGGAATTGAGGGGATTGGAAGGAAATGGGAGAAGGGGGGATAGAGTTAGCAGAAAAGTGTGGGTGAGTAGGGGAGAGGAAATAGATGATGGGAGAAAAGAAGCAGAAGAGAATTGACGAATAAGAAAATATGGAAATTGCCGGGAAGTATAGGGAGTGGAATTAGTATAATAATTTCAGCCCTGGCAAACAAAAATGTTAAAAAAATAATTAATTTGAACTAGTCTGGATGTGTCTGTGTGTGTGCAATTGAAATTAATTTGGTAGGTTCTAAAATAAAAAATTTCTGAACTTTAATTTTTATAATCTTGAAATCGACAACTTTAGGTATATTTAAAACTCATAAGGATCTCACAAAGAATCAAAAGTCGTTTTTTGGAACACCTTAGAGACCACTTATTTAATTTCTCATATAAGAGTAATCACAAAAATATAGTCCATTATAAAATTGATTCTGTGATGTTCAGAGTTGAAAATCCATGAAACTAAAATATGGAATCTCTGGCCTACATTTTCATTTCTGTGATATTTTCTGTTTCTTTTCGTTTCTCTCTGAAAACTGAAGAAAAATATACAGGAGTTTCAAGAGTAGGTTGGAGAATGAGATTGTTTGTTTCAAGGAAAAGAAAAGGCAGGACGAGAGAAGCCAAAAATGCTCTGTCTTAGAACGTAAAATATTTTAATAAAAGTGGTCGTCACTACTTTTAGAAAACCTCCCGAGAATTTACAAATTTTAAAGGATCCACGAAAAATAATTAATAGTGTCTTCTGATAATTTTCTTTCTCGTGATGAAAACTTGAACTTAATTTTTTTAATTTATGATTGATTAGTATTTTAATAAAAAATATTTTTGAAAAATCAATCTAATTTGAAAGTTTAAAGCTGCCATAATAGCTAAATGGAACCAAAGTTGAAACCGTTTCGACAACAAGCCTCAGGGTGTTTGAGTATTTTTTCTCGAATCGCAATTTGCTCAATTTATTAAAAAAAATATGTAAATAGAATAGATAAGATATCTAAAATCAAGTTATATTTTCCATCCCCATATTTCGTTTTAAATTTTTTAGTATAAATAATTCAGGCTTAGTAAATGCTTAAATATTTCCCAGGCAAGCTACTATAAAATAAATTTAGATTTTACTCGGCTTCTTGAATCCTATTATTGTACTCAAATATGTGGAGGGAAAATTAATTGAATTTTATTTTTGGATTAGAAAATAATGAATACAAAATTAGAGACATTAAAAAATATTGACAATTAGCTCTTTTAACAATTATTAAATTGAGAAGAACATAATATTAATAATATCAACATTTATAATAAGATTGTGACTATGTTCGTTGGTTGCTGTTGGAATAAACTTTTTATTCATTCGTAGCTCATCCGGGAATACTGTTACAAAACCCGTTTCGTTTTGAGTTTCAGAGAACGATTCAATTCCCTGACCACAAAACCATAAAATACGCTTGGATACAGATCCAGAATTTTTTGTCAATTTTGATTAATTGAATCAGAATTAAGTCTGGAGAATGAAAATTTCATAGAAAATCTGAATTTATTTATATATATTTTTTAATTCATCTTTAATTGTTTAAACAATGCTTTTTTCATTAAACTGAAAAAAGTTACCATTTTTCGATATAAATAATATACTTGATGAATTTCATGAAAAGACGTTACATAAATTGTTGGTGAAAATTAATAAAATTAACCATAATCCAGTTTTAAGCCAAGAACTTGTCAAATCGAAGAAACTAGCGGAATCAATTTATTTCCTAACAAAAATCATAACCAGTCAGAGGGCAACATTTTCATTCTCATGTCAAAGGGGTATTTTTCAATTTTCCTATTAAAAAAAGCAAATAAGTGATAAAAAGGCTGATTTTAAAAATTGTTTTTAATTTTACCACTTATTAATAGTTATATGTTCAGTTAGAAAATAATTTTCATAAAGAAAAAAATTGTTCACAGAATAGGTTAATTTTTAACTGCAGAAATAAATATCTAATTAAAATGATTCGTATTTTATTGGAGTTGTTATGCTTCCGTCCCAAAATTAATTTTTAATCAAAATGCAAAAATTTTTCAACAAAATAATTAAGTTTTTAACTAAAGAGATGAAACTTAAAATTTTAAATTCCTAACAAAATAATTTAATTTTTATCCAAGTTAGATGAATTATCAATCACAGTTGAATTTTCAAAAAACAAACAAATTAATTTGAGACATAACAGTTGCGTTCACATTAATATAATAGGACCCTTAACCAAAAGTGACGAATTTTTAACCAGATAGTTGAATTCCTAGCCAAAAAAGTCGAATTTTCAACCAGAACTTCACACCAGAAAAGATATACTTTCATTATAAACAGACAAATTTTCCATTAAGCAATTGGAATTTCCAACTAAAAAGATGATTTTTAAACAAAGCAGCAGAATTTGTAACCGTATAATTGAATTTTCGACCTAAAAAGATGAATTTTTTAACAAAAAAATAAATTTTTTACCAAAGCAAAAATTACCTATCAACCCAAAAAAATGCACTCAGAAACAAATAGTTGAACTTTTGCCCAAAAATGAAGAATTTTCAGCAAAATAGTTAAATTTGGATACAATAGTTTAATTTTGAATTAAATAGCTGCACTTTTAAGCCAAAAAGACAAATTTTCTATTAGGGAATACGAATATTCAGTAAAAATGTTAAATTTAAAAACAAGATACATTTTTAAACAAACAGCTGAATTTTTAATATATAAAGAGGAGTTTTCAATCGAGATATTTTCTAACAAAAAAGATAAATTTCATACAAAAAAGGTGGATTTTTAACAAAGTTGAATTTTTAAAACAAAAGGATTTAATTTTTAACGAAATGGTACACTATTTTTCAAGATGATTAAATCTTTAGCAAAATAAATACATTTTTAAACAAATAGTTGGATTTTATACCTATAAAGACGAATTTTCAACTGGAAGTTTTTCTACCTAAAAAGATACATTTTTTATATAAAATAATCAATTTTAGATAGCATTTAGATTTTAAAAAATTGAATTTTTAACAAAATAGTTCAATTTTAACAAAAAAGATTCATTTTTCACCAAACATTTAAGATTTAAACCTACAAAGAGGAGCTTTTAATTAAAAGCTTTTCTACCAAATAAGAAACATTTTCCATACAAAAAGACGGATTTTTACTTGAGATGTTTTAATTTTCGGGATAGAAAACCAATGCAAAAAAATTTTCAAGAAATAATATAACTTTTCAGCCAGACAGAAATTTACAACAATAAAGTTAATTTATAAAAATTGAATATTTACCAAGAATATTTCTTTCATACCGAAAAAAACAACAGAATTATTAATAAGGTACACTAATTTTCAACATATCAGTTAAATTTTTTTTACTACAAACGTTATATTTTTAGCAAAAAATGAAATACTTAAATATATAATTTAAAAAAACAAATTCTTTGTAAACACAATTTTCACCTAAAACTGAGAATATTAAAAAATATGTACCAAAAAATTATTGAATTTTCAAGGAAGTACAAATATTTTCAAATAAAATAGTTGAAATCTTAACAAAAAATGTAATATTTGACATTTTAATAGAAACGGATTTTAATTTTTCATCGAAATTGTCCAAATCAACAAAAAATACAAAATTCTAACAAAAAATATGACTTTTCAAAGAAAAAAGATAGTTTGCGACTAAATTCTTAAATTTTTAACAAATTAATTTGAGTCTAAAGAAAAAGCTGAAGATTTACCAAAAAGATATGAATTAAATAATTGAATGCTTAACTAAAAAAGACCAATTATTCACAACAAATTATCTTTTTTTAACAAAAAATATTAATTTTCAGCAAAAGTCTTCTTTTAATTAAAAAAGTTAAATTTTAACCAAAACTACACATTTTCTAACGAAAAAAAAGAATTATTAATCAGACACACTAATTTTCAATGAATCAGTTTAATTTTTAACTAAAAACATTAAAGTTTCAACAAAAAATGGAATAGTTACATATTAAATTTAAAAAAACAAATTTTCAAATGTTAGTAAAATTATCAACTAAAAAGTTAAATTTTTAACTGGAAAGATAAATAAACTTTCTAAAATGTAACAGTAAAATTTTAAATTAAAATAATAATAATATTTTATAAAATTATTTACAACCAAAAGAACGAAATTTGTAGCAAAAGCATTAATTTCATACCAAAAAATACGAATTTTCAATATAAATAAATTTACAACCTAAAATGCAATAGTCACATTTCTATTTCCAGAAATTATTTTTAACATAATAATTTATTTTTCACATGATTGTTCAATTTTTCAAAACAAAATATTTAAATTTGAAATTATAAGGATTAATCTTCTACCAAAATAGACGATTTTTTAAGAAAACACTGGCATTTTCAAACAAATATTTCAATTACCAAACAAAGTATTTCTGTTTTCTAGCAAAAAGATTACTTTTTAAACAAGAATCTTAATTTTCTGAAAAAATGAATTTTTAACAAAACAGTTGAATTTTCAATAAAAAATTATGCTTTCCTCAAATTTTTGAATTTCGTACAAAATAGAATAATTTTTTAGCAAATAGTTAAATTTTCAATAAAAAATATTAATTTTGTGCCGAAAAGCACGAATACCCAACCAAATAGATGATTTTTCAACCTGAACTACTCCAAATTATCTGAATTACAAGTGGATTACTCCGAATTGGAGTTAAATTAATCCAGATTCAAATTGGATTACATCTTTAAGACATCTGTATGACATCTTTACGACATCCTATGTCCATGTCGTTTCGATGTCTTTGCGATATCGTAAAAACATCTTCAGATTACACGACTTATTTACGATATCGTAAAGACACCTTAACGACATCGACATAGGATGTCGTAAAGATGTCGTAACGATGTCGTAAGGACGTTGCCAAACTTCGTGCCCACTGGGTACGAAAATTGGTCCCGTCTTACTTTTTTATGAAGTGCTGTGTCATTTGGAAGGTGGCAAAATAGTATGTTAAAAAGAAAATGTGAAAATTGAACTAAAAGCATAAATGGAGACAAAAAAAAGTTTGTCGAGTAGGACTGTGTAAGACTCGAATAAGACTCAGAGAAAATGCGCTGAGTGCCAAAAGACTTTTCGTTCCATTCTTTTAAAGTCAGGATTCGTATCACGACTGTCTCCTTGTTTTCTTCTTCGTCGGCGTCAGGGTCCTCAGACACCAACAACCTCATTCTTCCATTCACCAACGACTCTTTCTCGAACCTCGAACCTCGAACGTGAAATTGCTATTTTCATTTCCTACTTTCTTTACCTTTTGCAGACATTCGTCATTACCGATTCCACCTTTCGCTTTTCGATCTCCATTAAATATACATTTCTATTTCTTATCAAAGTATTTTTCCTTTAGTAGGTGATTCTGAACCAATCTATTTAGATAATTACATTTTCCAAATAGGAAAAGAAACAAGCTAAAAAAAGTGTGTAATGCGTTTCTAAAATTGCAAATATTCAATGCATTCTTTGTACAAAAAGTTAAATGAAAATATTTCTTTCATGAAAGTGAAATAACATTATTAGGACTCAATTGAATTTTTTAAAAATATTTATAAGCTAACCCTGCATATTGAAGTGCATAATAAATTTAGTGTATTTAAGTTAATAAATCTAATTTTTTAATGCTAAATAATTC
>NC_046665.1:93787951-93843245 GCF_010883055.1 Belonocnema kinseyi
AAATAAATGAGAAAATATCATTGCTATTTTGTGAGAACTTCTAAAAAATATCAGATCGTTTATTTAATTAACAAAACTGAATATTGGAATCAGCAGCAAAGTTTTTCTTTTTGATTTAAATTATTTCTTTTTATAGTTATTGTAAAGAAAAAAATTTGTCTATTTTAGTCACTTTTTTGACTAACGGATTACAGGCCCTCTCTAAGACCGCCCCCTGTAACCAATAGTAAAAAAGTATTTCTACCCCCCCCCCCCATATTTCTGTACGAAATTTAGAGTTTCCAGAAATTTGTTACTAGTTATTTGCCACTTCATTTTCAAATTCCCTGGTTTTTCTTTGACTAATTTTTTATTTTTTTCTTAGTTATTAATATTAAAATACTAGTATTTTAATCTCTTAATATTTCCACATAGTATCTTTTATAAATAGAATAGAACAGTATAGCAGATGAAATTTCAAAATTTTAAAATTCATTCATTTATTTTAAAAAAAATGTCTTTTCTACTATAAAAATTACTTCTTAACAAAATTCTGCAATTTTTAACAAAGTAATTACATTTTCAACATAATTGTTGAATTTTCAACCTCAACAAATAAACCCTTTAAAAGAAAGGGCCATTGCAATGAAAAAAGATGAAATTTACACAACAAAAAAAGAATTTACAAACCAAAAATACAAATTTTCAACCAATAACAATTTTGCACCCAAGAGAGAAATAAAAGTTGATCTGTATTGTTGAACCTTCAAGCCAAAAGACTCATCTCAGACATATGTAAAAGTTACATTATCAGGTAAAAAATTAATTTTAAACCTAAAAAAGGCTTTTCGACCAAACAGTTAAATTTTTAACCAAAGGCATAAGCCTTCAATTGAAACATAAATAATTTGTTAAAATCTAGTTTAACTTTTACCCAAGTAGCTGAATTATCAATTTAAAAAGATTATTTTAACAAAATAGTTTAACTTTTAACCCGAGAGATGAATTTTTAACAAAAAATATAAATCTTCAAGAAAAAAAACGATTTCTTAACAAAGTTTTTGAAGCAAAATACTTGAAGAGCCCAACAAAAAAGAATAATTTTTAACCAAAAGTTGCATTTTCATTTAAAAATATGATATTTCTACTATAACCAATGCATTATTAAATCACAAAGATTAATTTGCAAAGCAATTGTTGAATTTTAAATTTAAAAAGATTTCAGTTGACTATTCACGATTCAAATATAATTTTTTTAACAAGAAATAAATTTCTACGAAAAGAATTAAATGTTCAATAAAAAAAGACGATTTCATAACCAAAAAGAATGACTTTTTAACAAAATTGTTGAATTCTCTACAAAGTAGTTGCATTTTTATCTAAAAAGGATGAAATTAAAAAAAATAGATTAATTTTTATTTAAAAAAGGTTTTAAAAAGTATTTTGAATTGTCATCCAAAAAAGATTTCTGTTAACTTTTCAAGATCAAAATATTACATTTAAACAAAAAGTAAATTTTCTACGAAATAATTAAATTTTCAACGAAACAGCAGAAACAACCAAAATTAGGACTTTATTATAATTTTAAATAAAGAGACTTTTTTTTAGTGAAACTTTCTTTTAGAGAATGTTTTAGATCATGTGTCAACGCCAAAATATAAATTTTAAACAAGAATTAAATTTTATACGAAAAAGTTAAATTTTCAACAAGACAGTAGAATTTTCTACCAAAATGACTTCTTAATAAAATAGTCTAATTTTAAAATTAACAATAGCATTTTCATACAAGAAATGTGTAATTTCTGCTATAGCGGGTAAATTTTAAAATAAAAAAGACAACATTTAAATATGAATTGAATTTTGAAGTGAACAGTTTCATTCTTATGAAAAAAGATGAAATTTCTTCAAAAAATAATTAAATTTTCATCCGAAGAAGATTTCATTTCACTTTTTAACCAAGAATAAGATATTTAAGCAATAAATTAATTTTTTGCTAAATAGTCGAATTTTTAACTAACAAGTAGGACTTTTTTAAAGGTTGTTGAATTTTCAATTAAATTGTTGCATTCTTGTCCAAGAAAAATGAAAATTACAATAAAACAGGTAAATTTTTAAATAAAAAATCCATCTTAAAGTAAATGGTTGAATTTCTATACGAAAATATTTCAAGTGACTTTACAACACAAAAATAGGAATTATAAACAAAAATTTTTTTCCAAGAAAGATGAAATATATTTACTTAAAAAGAGGAACTTTTAAATCAAACAGACGAATTTTCATAAAAAATAGTTTTCATCCAAAAAGATTTCAGTTGACTTATCAGGAAGAAAATATAAATTTTAAACAAAAGGGTTAATGTTATAAGAAAATGCTGAATTTTGAACCTAAAAAGACGACTTTTTAACAAAACCAAATAAGAAAATTTATAACTAAAAATATAATCTTCAGGAGAAACTTTTTGCGAATTTCCCAGACTTACGTACATCAATGAAGTGCCTCTCCCCCCACCCACCCTCTATCGTGACAAATTTTAACAGTCTTAACCGCTTTCCACCCACTTGATCTGTTACGTAATTTAAGTACGCTCGCTAAAGTGAAACTTTTCAAAAATAAAAATTTATGTAAAAAATGTATAAAAAAGACGGAAAAGGAAAATGCGAGAGGTTGGTTTTGGTTGACTTTTCCCCCATTTCACCATTTTTTATTGGTTATTTTTATCTCTAATGAACTGAAAATTAAGGAAGTTTGGAACTCTATTTATTAATTTTGAATCCCTTTTATGCTTATTTTAAATAAAATTATTATTGATAAAATACATTTTAATATCTGGTTCTAATTGTTAATGTTTCTTATTCACTTTTTGCAAAAAATTAATTATGAAAAATTAGATTTCTTTTTTATCTTAAACTAAAATTTGTTTGTGTTTAATCAGAAGATGGATCTGGAAATTATTTAACATGTTTTCTGAATTTTGGCAAAAAATTGCTCTATGATGGTACAGATAAAAATAATTTAAAAAGTTTGTAAATCACTGAAATATTCAAAAAGTCTAATATTATATAATTATTGTTTGTAATTTATATCATGTGGTTAAACACTGTACTATTAAATAAAAATTTTAATGTTTTTGTTGAGAATTCAAATATTTTATCAAGATATCATATTTTTGTGTCGAAAATTTAATTATTGGATTGAAAATTGAAATACTTTGTTAAAAGTGAATTATTTTCAGTAAAGATTCACCTCTTTAGTTCAAAACTAAAATATTTTGTTAAAAATCGTATTTTTGGTTGATAATCAATTTTTTCAATGAAAATTTGTCTAATCGATTTTTGATAGAAAATTCATGTTTTCATTAAAAAGTAATTTTTTTGTTGAAAATAAAACTACTGGGTAGAAAATTAAATGTAAAATGAATTAATTGAACTCAGTAAGAAAATCCAATTATTTTGGTTAGAAGTTAATTTTTTTGGGATTGAAAAGTCCTATATTTGTGGTTTCTAGTTAATATATTTTGGTGGAGAACTATACTATTCAATTCAAAGTCTTACTTTTTGGTGGAAAGTTCAACTACTTTGTCAAAATTTGAAACGCTTTGTTAAAAATGAATCATTTTTTGCGAATATTCATGTCTTAAGTTGAAAACTAAATGATTTTGTTTAACACTCTTTGTTGTTTTTTTAGTTGTTGATAATTAATGTTTTCACTAAAAATGTGACTTGAATTTTTTTTCGAAAATTCAACTATTTGGTAGAAAATTAAATGTTAACTGAATTAATTGAATCCAGTAAGCAAATACAACTATTTTTGTTTAAAAGTGAAGTTTTTTCTTGTTAAAAAGTCTTGTGTTATATTATTGGTTCCTAATTGATGTAGTTTGGTTAAAAACTCGACTATTTTGTTGAAAATGTATTAGTTTTGTTGAAAATTCTAATATTTGATCAAAAAATAATTTCTTTCGGTTGAAAATTCAACTTTGTCGAAAATTGAAATACTTTCTTAAAAATTAGTTATTTTTGGAAAAGATTGATCTCTTTAGTTAAGAATAAAATCATTTTGTTAAAAAACCGTTGTTGCTTGGTTGTTAATTAATTTTTTCACGGAAAATGTGACTTGAATTTTTGGTTGAAGATTGATGTTTTCAATAAAAAGTTTATGTTTTCTGTTTAAAAATGCAACTATTATGTAGAAAATTAAATGCGAATTGAAAAAGTTGAATTCAGTAAGAAAAGCCAACTATTTATTGGTTAAAATTAAATTTTTTATTCGCTGAAATGTCTGATATTATATTTATGTTGATCATTCATATAATTTACTTAAAAAGTCTACTGTCTCATTATCAAGTATTACATATTTCTTTCATAATTCATCTTTTTTGTCCTAAAAATCAATTAAATGGTTCAACAATGAAATATTTTGTTAATGACTAAAGTCATTAGTTAGAAAAAACGTTTTTTTGCAAATTCAATTTTCTTTATTAAAATTAAGTTTTCTTATCTGAAACTTAACTATTCTATATTTGGTTGAAAATGTATTATTTATAAATTGAATATTTAACTATTTGGTCAGAAATAAATGTATTTTGTTGAGTCTCCTTTAGTATAAAATTAAATTTCTTGAAAATGTAGCTATTAGGTTGAGGCTTCAACTATTGTGTTTAAAATTCCTTTTTCTTGGAAAACATAAACTTTAGAAAAAATTTTTATTTAAAAAGTATTTTTTTAACTGAAAATTTATCTAGTCCATTTTTTGTTTAAAATGTATTCTTTTTCAATTAAGCATTGGAGTATTTGGTCAGAAATTTAGGTACTTTGTTGGACGTTTGTATTTTTTTGGTAAGAAATTAAACTTATTTGTAAAAAACTATTCTTCTTGGTTAAAATCAATTTTTGAAACATTCATTTTTTAATTAATTTTTTTATTTGAAAGTTTAAATATATTTCATTTTTGGTTGAATAAGTATTCTGTATCATTTAAAGTTTCAACGATTTACCCGTAATTTCATAAAGTTTATTGAAAATTTGTGTTTCTAGAAAGAAAATTAAACTTATTTGTCAAAAAATAACCTTTTTGGTAGAGGATTTTATTATTATGTTAGTAGTTCGTTTTTTAGATGAAATAAGCGGTTGAAAAATACGCTTTTTTGTTAAAAAGTAATTTTTTAACTTGAAATTTAAGTATTTCATTTTTGATTAAAAAAGTATTATTTATCAGTTAAATGTTCAACTCTTCTACAGTACTTTATGTATTTTGTTAAAAATTTGTCTTTTTTTAGTATGAATAGTAGTAGTAGTAGTAATCTGTTTGTTGAGGATTCAACTAAAGTGCAGAAAATTCTTTTCTTTTTTTGGTTGAAATAAAGTGTTGGGAAATTTTGGGTGGGTTAAAGAGTCAGCTATTTTGTTGAAAATTAAAATATTTTATTTAACTTTTCATTATTTTGTTCAAAGTTCAACTCATTGGCTTAAAAATTAAAATGCATCGATCCGGAATAGAAATTAATTTTTTTGTAGAAATGTCATCTCTATTGTTTAAAAATGATCTTTTTTGTTAATATTTCGACCACTTGATTTAAAATTTATATTTGTAAATTGATGTCTCAACTATTTTGTTGAAAATTCAATTATTTAAAACAATCAACTATTAAAAATTCATTCTTTTGGATAAAAAGTTCATTCCCTTTTTTTTAATAATTCAACCTTCTTCGTCAAAATTTGGCTTTTTGATTTGAAAAATAAACTATTTGTTTTCGGTGAAAAATGGTATTTTTCTTGAAAGTACAACTATTTTGATTAAAATGCAACTGTTATTTAAAAAATGTATTCCCCTTTTTGCAAAATCACCAAATTGCCCCTGTTTTATTGAAATTTTGGCTCTAAATTTTTAAATTTTTAATCAATCTTGATACATCATCGAAGAATTTAATTATTTAAAAAATTTTCACCTTCCCATAATAACTTTCAATTTCCTTGATTAATATTTAATCAGGTTTTGATCTTTATGGTTCAATTTTGATGGGGTGTCAAAAAAGTTGTTGTTTCCTGTAACTTAAAGTTATTTTTCCATCATGCGAGCTGGAAGAAATTTTTATTTTCCCAAGAGAATTCACCCTGACTCTTTTATATCGCGCTTATGAGAAAACCCATCCCTTATCATCTACTTACTCCTGAAGATGGATTTACTACTTCCTGTTCAATAACGATCCAGAAGCCTCTACGAACTGAGAAATAAAGATTGACTGTGAATTTTTTTTTAAAATGACTATTATGGGCCATTTATAAAAGAAGTCACGTTATTTTGAAAACTTCTTTCACCCCTCCCGTTTTTCGCCAAAAATTATCACACGAAGCTTAAACCCTCCAGGTTGACCAGAAATAAGAATAATATTTTGATTACATTTTTTTCTTCGATTTTATTTCTTAAAAGTTGAAAATAAAATATACTTCAGAGTCCAAAATGTTATTAAAACAGAAAAATAGGATGATTTTTCAATAAAATAGAGGAATAAATTGTTTTGAAGAAAATTAACTTATAGGCACCATATTGAATTCAATATGCTTGAAGATTTCGAGTCAAAGTATATTCTATTTTGATCAAAATAGTTGAATTTTCACCCGAGACAGATTATTTATCAAGCACAGTTGAATTTAAAAAAATAATTTCATACAAAAAGTTGCATTTACAAACAAAAAATTAGACTTTTAAGCAAAGAGACGCATTTTGAAGAAGATAGTTGAATTTTCAACATACAGACTAATTTGCAACCTATAATTTTTTAATATAAAAGACGAATTTTCCATAAAGCAGTTGGATTTTCAAACAAAAAAATGATTTTTGAACAGAGCAGTTGAATTTTTAACCATACAGTTAAATTTTCTATCTAGAAAGATGAATTTTTACACAAATAATTGAATCTTTAACCACACTAAAATTACCAATCAACCGAAAAAAAAGCATTCACAAAGAAATAGTTGAACTTTTACCCAAAAGGGAAGAATTTTCAACAATATAGTTGAATTTGTACACAAAAGTTGAATTTTCAAACAAACGAGATAAATTTTTAACCAAATGACTGCATTTTTCAACCCATAAGATTAAATTTTAACCAAGAAAGTTCCAGTTTCAATTAAAAAGTTGCATTTCTAATCCAAAAAGACGAATTTTCTATCCAAGAAGACCAATTTTTAGCTGAATTAAAAAATTTTAAACAAAATAATTATATTTAAAAACGAGATCAATTTAAAACAAAAGTTGGATTTTTAAGACATAAAGAGAACCAAGAAATTTTCTAACAAAAAACATACATTTTGTATAAAAAAAGGATTTTTAACAAAACCGTTAGATTTTTAGAAAAAAATAATTGAACTTTCAACAAAATAGTTCAATTTTCAACAAAATGATTAAATTTTCAACAAACAAGATCCATTTGTTACATAAAAAGAACAATTTTCAGTAATTCTGTTGGGTAAAAAAATTGAATTTTCAAGAAAATAGTTTAATTTTTAAGGAAATAATTGAATTTTCAACATCAAAACAAGATAAATTTTTAAACAAACAGTTGGATTTTCAACCTATAAAAAACAGTATTCAACCAAAAGTTTTCCTACCAGAAAAAATACAGTTTTATATAAAAAGATGAATTTTAGACAAAGAAGATGGATTTCAAAAAAATTGAAGTTTCTACAAAATAGTTCAGTCTTAAAAAAAGAAGATGAATTTGTTACCAAACAGTTGAGTTGTAAACCTACAAAGAGAAATTTTCAATTAAAAGCTCTTTTACTAAATTATTCCTTTATCTTTTATCTTTTTTTATTTTCAGAACAGAAGACCAAAATCCAAAACTGTTGCATTTTCAAACAAAAAGTACGAATTTTCTATCCAAAAAGACGAATGTTGAGCCGAAATGTTATATTTCTAACAAAATAGTTCATTTTTAACAGAATAATTCAATTTTCAACGAAAACATGTTATTCTTTAATTCGACAGTTGCATTTTCCATAAAAAATTAGCATTCAACAAAAAGCGAAATAGTTACACTTGCAGTTGAAAAAATTATTTCAAATTAAAAAAAGAAAATTTTTAATAACGAAGTTAAATTTCGACATAATGGTTGATTTTTGAACCTGCAAAATCACATTTTTAATCAAATATTAACATATCCAATGAAATAGTTGAATTTTGAACAAAATAACTTAATTTTCAAGGAGAACATAATAATTTTTAACCAAATATGAATTTTTAAACAAAATATTAATTTTTGAAAACAAACTGGAATAGTTAAATTTAATGTTAAAAATTATTTTCGATCAGACAATTTTTTTTAGTATCAGATAAATTTTTGAACTAAAGAGATATATTTTTATTACAAAAAGACCAAATTTCAGCAAAGCAGCTGGATTTTCGAACAAAGAATATTACACTTATTATCCCAATTTCTTTTTCTGAGTATTTGGATATCAGAGTCGAAAAGGCGAATTTTCAATAAAAAAAAGACGAACTATCAACAAAACACTTAATTTTTAAACAAAATAATTTGAATTCCAACAAAATAGTTAATTTTTTTAAATAAATGATTTTTTTACAAAAACAGGTTATTTTTTATTAAAATAGTAGAATTTCCAACCAAAAAGTGTGAAACATCAATTTTCAAAAAAATGTTTAAAAAAAGAGAGTTAACTTTTCAACACATGTGATTGCCTTTAACCAAGCAGTTTAATTTTTAATTAAGAAAATCGGTCTTCTATCAAAGACGATTTTATAATAAAATGCATAAATGTTCAAAACTATGTGTTGAATTTTCAACTTTAGGCGATCAATTTTCAACTAATAATGGCATGTTTAAGTTTTCAGTTTAAAAAAAAGCTAAAAAAGAATAAATTAAAGCAAAATGAAATCTTTAACCAAAAAAATTAATGTTTAGCAAAGCTGTTCAAATTTCTACCAAGTAGTTGAATTTTCAACAGAAAAAATCTAATTTAGAATAAAAAATGCAATAGCTAAGTTTTCAACTAGACTTTTTATGATTTTTATTACATTGAAATTTTATAAATTTCTGATTTTCTCTGCTTTTGTTAATTAATTTATTGAAATTATTGCAAAAATAGTTAATTATCCTCTCTTATAATTGACACTGCTTCTATTACCAGATAATCGATGAAGAATTTCACAATTTTCGCGTTTTGTACAGTGACTGGCAAAACCTGAATGAATAACTGGCTCATTATCACTAAATTATTCGCGTTCTCTAAATTGCTTTCGCTTTTTTCCCTCTAATTATCGCAAATGAATTCAAAATCTATTTATTGGCCAATAATAATTGATACTTTTGAAGTGATACATTTTGTAGGATATCAGAGGCTATCATTGGAACTTAATTATTTCAAGGGCTTTCAAAGAATTTTGAAAAATATTTAATGACTTGTAAAATTACGGGATTTCAAGGGACTTTATGATATTTTCATGAATTTTCAAGAGCTTTAAAAAATTGACTTGGAATTTTCAAAGATTTAAAAGGATTCTGAATATGTTAGGGTATTTTAAAGGACTCCAAGAGTTTTTAAAGAGATTACAAAATTTTTAAAGAGTTTTAAAGATACTTGAATATATTTCCAAAGATTAAGTTTACAAAAAAATTATTTAAAAGATTTTAGTATATTTAACAAGATTTCAACAAATTTCAAAGAATCTTAAAGATATTAGGGTAGTTTAAAAGATTCCAAGGATTTGTTAAAAATTTTGAAAATTTTCAAGGATTTTCGAGGATTTAAAATATTTTAAGGTATTTTAAAGTATTCTAAAGAAGTTTTGAGAAATTTAAAAATTCGAATGAAACTCCAGTGAATATCATCAGATTTCGAATCATTTTGTGGGATTTCAATTAGTTTTATAATATTTAAGTGAAATTTCATTTTTGAAGAGATGTTGAATATTTTAAGGTATTCAAAAAAATTGAAAGAATGTTAAACTTTGCGGGATATTTAAAAATATTTCACAAATTTTTATATGAATTAAATGAATTTTATAGAATTTAAAAGATTGAAAAGGGGTTGGACATATTTAAGGGTATTTTAGAGGATTCCAAGGTATTTTTAAGGGATTACAAATAGGTTTCAAACAAATTCCAAAGATTGTTAAAGATTTCAAAGGATTCGAAGTATTTTGGGGCAATTTAAAAGATTTCTAGGTGTTTTAAATATATTGAGTTTTTTAAAGAATTTCAACGTACTTTATAATATTTCAATAGAATTAAAAAAAAATATTTAAAAAACTGAAAGATATCAAAGGATTACAAAGATTTAAAAAGATTTTCAATATTTTAAGGTATTTTAAAAGATTTTGAAAAATGATAGACAATTTTGGATATTTTTTAATATTTCAAAAAACTTGAATAAACTTAAAGAAATTTCAAATTATTTTGAAAATTGTAGGGCATTTTGAAAGATTGCAAGGAATTTAAGAAAAGTAAAACAAAATATCAGGTACTTCAAAAGATTTGAAATAATTATAATTATATGAAGGAATTCCCAAAAAGTTTCAAAAGATTTCAGTGAATTGAAAATAATTTATATCATTTGAAATATTCCTAGAAAAATGAAAGGGATTTTATAATATTTAGATAAAATTTCAAAGAATTTGTGCACAAGAATTAAAGGATTTTAGAGGACGTCAACGATTTAAGCGATGGAAAATATTTTTAAACTTCCGAGGAATTTTCAAAAGATTTGAAAGAATTAAAAAATGTATCAAGCTTGAAGTTTTAAGTTTTAAATTATTAATTTTAAGTAATTTCAACGGATTTGATGGTTTTCTAAAAGATGCCAAAGAATTTTCAAGAGCTTCTAAAAATTTAAAGGGATTTCAAAAATTAAAAGAGATCTTCAATATTTTAATATTCCAAGCTACTTACAAAGACGTAATCAAGTTTTAGAGATTTTATGATATTTAAAAATTTTCTGAGCAATTATAATAGATTTCAATTAATTTAAGAAGATTTGATAGATTTAAGGGTATTTTTAAAGATTCCAAGGATAAGAGATTTAAAGAATATCAAGAGATTTCAAAAGATTTCAAAGGATTGAAAAAATGTTAGGGCGAATAAAAGAATTCTAAGAAATTTTTTAAAGATTTTATAATATTCCATTGAAATTTCCAATAATTTATTCTCTAGAATTTAAAAGGATTTTTAAGGATTTCTAAGATTCGAAGAGATTTTGAAATATTTAAATGTATTTTAACTGATATTTTAAAATGATTTTATTCTTGAAAGAATTCTCTACAATATAATTTTGGCGGTGTTAATTAAATTTCAAACTATGATTGTTAATAACAATAATAACTGTATGATTTTTTATTAATTTTTGTTAATAAAATCAACCCAAATAGAAATTTAGAGAATCCTTCGAAGAATAAAATGAGACCTTGATCATTAGGATTAAATAAAAATTTTGAATTTTCCCTAAAGAGAAATAAAAAACTAAACCTTTGAATAACTACTGTTAAATGAAAAATTTAAATCTAAATTATTTTTTCTTAAGTGTCCTTAGTGGCCTTTATCAAGATTTATGAGATTAATAATAGAAATTTTTTATTGATTTGATAAATCATTTTAGAGATAGGTAACTTTTTCATTTTTGAAGGAAAGATGGACAAAATTTTAGTTAAATTAAAAAAAAAAAGAAAAATTATTTTAAAAACATGAATTGACAAGTTCTGAGATATGAAAATACTGATGAATAAGCAAAATAGGGTTAGAGATTAAAAAATTTAATAAATGAGAAGTGATTATAGAATTTCAAAATGTATTTTAGAAAAAATATAATACTTTACTTTCTGTAAGTTACTAATTTCAAGAAGTAGTAATTTTTAAAAATGTATATGGCGAAAAATAGTTTGAACGCATGCAAATTGTTTAAGAAATTTTCAAACATCTTTACAAAAATATAACTATGAACACTCGTTAACTGCATTATTAGTGCCTGAAGATATAAACTTTTCACGATGTACAGGAAGAGAATTGTTTAAAAAATCAAAATTGTTTAAAAAAATACAAAGTCTATTAAAAAATATCACGTTTGATATTCATCAACTGCATGATTTATCCTTAATCAAAAATAACTTTCCACGATTTACAGGGATATTCTTGAAAAATGAAATTATTATTTAAACAATTCAATTGTAAATAATTCATCTGGAATCGGTTGAATTTTTCTCATTAAACTCATTTTCTCCAACTTAGCAACTGACTATCTCGGGAGTGATCGCATTTTCTATCGTGATCCGCAACCAAGCTTTTTTCATTCAAACCCATAAAAATTGTACCTTTAAATTTTTGAACGGTTCACTCAGTATTGGCTAAATTTCTCATATCAAACTGATTGTTTTCAATTGTGCAACTCAATATTTTGGGAGCAGGTTTTTATTTTTATTTTTAACTGAAAATCGCACTTTTTATTGTGATCCGCAACCGAGCCTGTTCTAATTAAATCCATAAAATTTATACCCTTAAATTCTTCAATAATTCACTCGAAATTGGATATTTTTTCTAATCAGATTCATTTCTCTCCCAATTAGACAACTATATGTCTCGGGAGTAAGTTTTTCTTTTTTTCAACTAAAAATTTCAATTTTGATTGAGATTCGCAAGCGAGCCTGTTCTAATAAAACCTGCAAATTCTTTAATGATTCACTCTGCATTGGTTAAATTTTTCTTAACATACTTATTTTCAATTAGTCAATGAATTTTCTCCAATTGATGAGCTCAATATCTCGGGAGCGGGTTTTTATTTTTTATTCAAATTGAAAATTGCACTTTTTATCGTAATCCGCAACCAAGCCTTTTCCAACAAAACCCATAAAATTTGCACCCATAAATTCTTTAATTATTCATTTAGTATTGGTTGATATTTTCTAATCAAACTGATTTTCTCCAATTGAGCAACGCAGTAGCTCGGGAGCAGGTTTTTATTTTTTGTTCAAAATGAAAATTGAATTTCTAATTGTGATCCGCAACCGAGCCTGTTCGAACAAGACCCATGAAATTCATACCTTTAAATTCTTTAATAATTCACTCAGAATTGGTTATATTTCTCTAATGAATTATTTTCCCTCAATTGAGAAACTCAATATCTGGGAAGCAAGTTTTCATTTTTTATTAAAACTTAAAATTGTACTTTTTATCGTGACACGCAACCGAGCCAATTCCAATTTTAGATTTCTCTCACTTTGAGATTGCCAACTTCCACATTCTGTTTCTCGGAACTGGGTAACTTTTTTAATCATAATTTTTTTTTCCGCAATTCAGAAACACTTCAGCTTGGTAGCAAATATTTGCTTTATTTTTAAATGGTGATTTTTATTTTATAGAATGTTATTTCGCTGTTCTAAAAAATGTCGATGTTGTTGGTTATCTTGTTCTGTTCTGTTTCATTTTTTTTTAATTTCATATAATATAAATTTGAAATTAAAATTCTTTGAGAGTATATTTTTTGTAACATAATTACACTCATGTCTGTTCACAGCCTGCTTGCTTCACTGAACTCAAAACGCCAAAGCTTAAAGTTTTAATGTATCGGATTCTAGTTCATACTAGCTTATGATTGAAACGCTGTTGGAATCCGTTAAAAGCTGAAAAAGTGGCTTTTCGTAGATAATTACTTTTTCGCGCTCGGCAGAATGGAAAAGTTTTCTAAACTCGTCGGTTAATGGATATAGAGTTCTCTTTGGAATTTTAATAAGTTGTAATCTAAACCAATTATTAGCACAGGCAACAATTTTTTCTGCTACCTTGTATCCTGAATATTTGAACCAAATTCACTTAACTTTTTTTCACTCAACAAAAAAAGTCACGTTCTAGACAAATGATTAGTTGAGCCAAGTATTCAGTTTATGATATATGTTAATGCTATTTTGTTAGTTGGGACAAATCTCATAAATTTTCCACTGAAATTTAAGCGGATGACTATTTTTTTTGTTAAACAATTATTTTCAAAGTCAACGTAATTTCGAAAAACTCGACTTTTTTGAAAAAATTTTTTCATTTTTGAAACTTAAAGTATCAAAAATTCAATCAATCGAAAAGTTAGTTCTTAACTGTTGAACCTTTATGTAAAAATTAATATAGGATATAGATTATTGGATTAAAAAAAAAAAGTTTATGCAGCAAAAATCTTGATATCAAAAGTCGTTTAAAATACTATTAAAATATATTATTTTATTTTAAAAATCTCTTTTAATTTTGGTATCTTTTAAAAGAACTAAAGATTTAATAAAATTTCTTGTAATTGTTTATATTCTTTTATATTTTTTGAAATCGTTGAAATCCAATATACTTTAAAGACGAATATCTAATAAAAGATCTATTTAAACAAAATCGCACTTTCTTCTTTTTTTGAATTAACATGAAAATGACATAAATGAAAAAATCGACTTCCACCGTTTTTCTGAAAAGATAAGTCCTAAAATTTAAAAAATTAAAAAATTTCAAATCGGTGAGCAATTGCGTTCGAAATATTATTTTGAGCCTCGATTTTTTATTGTCCCTAATTGTGGGAAGCATAGTGGTGGGAAAATACTTACGGTTTAAAATAATATTTAAAAAATAAATAAATTGGCTAAAACCTAGCCGATTAAAAAAATTGCAATTTTCTAGCATTATTCTTCGATAATAATATTACCAGTAATATTAATTTGTTTAAACAATTATGTTTGTTAAGATGATTCAGGTATTACATAATTCTAATTGAATATTGCACAAAAATTGGAAAAGTTGAAAAAAACCTTTTTTCACTTATGGTGTTTCCTTGTTACCCTATAAAAAAGACTTATGTGGGTGATATCTAAAAATTAATATTTTATTCATATTCTATG
Organism: Belonocnema kinseyi; assembly: GCF_010883055.1. NCBI lineage: Eukaryota > Metazoa > Arthropoda > Insecta > Hymenoptera > Cynipidae > Belonocnema > Belonocnema kinseyi. Next base: position 93,802,796 of record NC_046665.1, read on the forward strand.
GCCAATTGTAAATAGAAATCGATCATTGTACCTGCCCCACATTTTTGCATAGCACTTTTAAAATTAAAGGTCAAACCATCAACAAATGAAATACACTGATTGTGAATTCTCTTTAATTAAAACTCCTTCGAATTTGACAAACATATTATCATCACTCATTTTGTGGAAAAATAATTAAAAGAGAATTTCAAGATCCGATTAAGAAATTTTTTGTTAATAAACATTTTATGGCAACTTGTATCATTTTGACAATAATGCAATTAGTTTTTTTGTTATTTAATTTTTCAAGATTAACACAGAAACTACAAATTCTATTAAAAATAAATTATGAAAAGTTTGTATTTCTTTTGTGAGTAAACAATTTAAAAAAAAAATGTTGTGGCTTTCGTCGTTCGCTCAAAAATTCATAATCATTTTTCGTACCTTGCATAGTTTGGCCGCAAAACGGAATTTTTATATTTTATTATTTTTTGGCCTATCACAATTTGAATTTCCTTTTTTTTCAAGAAAATTTTTTGGATTTTTATCTAAAATAGATGGCTAACAAACTCGCCCTTTTATATATATATACATAAACCCATGCATACAGACATAAACCTTCGTGAAAATAATTCTTTCAGGGTGCCTCAAAACGTGGAAATTTGCTGAAAACTGACAAGGTCAGATTTTACACATAAAAAAATAAACCTCTGTCGTTAGAATGAAAATGTGAAAAAAAGTGGACTACCCTACAATAAAGAATAGGGCAGTTCTGTAGGGTAAATAAAATTCTTATCAGATGTAGAAAGCTTCTGCCGTAGATGACAAAGAAGTAAATAAGAAAAATTTTGTATGACGGATCAAAGAACTTTCCTTAAATTCGAACCAACAGAAAGCTTGAACCGATGGTTGGTCCTTTAGGTAACTTAGGAACGGGTAAATTCCCCTTTTGTTAAGGACCATCCCTTTATTCTTTATACGTAGAAAAAGCGATATGATTCAGCCGATGCGAGAAAACGAGTGGTGCAGAGAAAAGCTCGCGATATCCGGCTTGCGACGTACACCGTGCAGAAAGAAGGATGCACATTGCACCCGTATATAAACGGATAGATAAAAGAAAACCGTCAACGCGAAAGGATGGGGCTTATGCGAGAAAAGTTGCGCGTGATTAATGCTCCTGTTTCCGAGAAAACAGCGGCGAATATCTAATTACACTTGGAAATTATTTTTCCTGCTACTAAATTATACCTAGATCTCTCTCCTTAACGTCTCTTCGCTCTTCTAGAAAATAATAGCTCATTAAAATTCTACAAAATAATTTTCAATTAATCTTTAATATATTTTTCAATTAACTTACCTGAAGAAATTTGTCAAAGTTTTAAAGTCGAAGTTCCCGAACTTCTCCTCCCCTATTCCCCCTACATTCTCCTACTTCCTTTCTACAGATTTCACTTCCTCTCATCTACTCAGCCTAATTTTTAATCATTTCTCCTGCTTCCCGTCGCTTAGACTCTCTTCTCATACCTTCCCTCCCCTTCTTTCCTCCTACTTCCCATGGTTTTCCTATCCTTCATTTCCCCTACATCCTTTTACGATTCGCCCCTCATTTCCTCTACTTCACTAAATTCAGCTATTTCAGCTATTTTCCAATATTTCTCTTATTTTCCTTTTCTTTCCCTACTTCTCCCACATTCCCTCAATTCATTTTTGCTTACTTCCTTTCCCTTAAAATTAAATTGAAGTAAATTAAATCGTACTTCTATTCCCTATCACTTCTCGTACTGTTCCTACTCACTTGCCTCGAATTTCATTACTTTTCCTTCATCCACTTTCCTTCACTTTCCCTACTTCCTGCCCTTTATTTCGTTTCACTACCCCTGGGTTCACTCTTTTTATTTCCCTCCCCTTCCCCTTACTTTTCCTCCCTAACCCTCTGATCATTTCTCCACAATTCCCCTCCTTGAAAAAAGTAGGTACGATGAAAGAACGGACACCAACGAACGAAACTAGAAGGGTTTCTGTTCAGGGCTATGAAACCCTCAAAGGGGATGTTACAACTTATTTTGAAAATATTGGTCACATTGTTGTCGATAATTTGATTGGATTTTCATTGATTGAAGTTGTTTTTTATCTTAAATTTAAAATTTTGGAAATTGAATCTACAAAAATAATAGTATATTATAATATACTATATTAAAAATATAAAGAAGAGTGGCCCTAAGTCGCCACTGTGGGTTGTCACGTTAGTTTTCGCTTAACATCATGAGCGGGGTATATATGTTTCTTGCAAACAGAATTACATTTTTTCCCACTCACTAGAAGCAGCTACAGGTGTGTAAATATTTTTAAAAGGACAATAGATTAAGGGTATTGGATTCTGTTTTGTATGTGCTTTTGCTTGATAAAGTCGATTTTTCATTTAGATCTGTTCTATGATTGTATAATAGCATGAAATGTGTGAAAAATTGGCATCGTCCTAAGTCGGCACCAAGCAGATGGTCCTGAGTCGGCACCTTTCTTTGTTGCTTTTTTTGTTCTTTGTGTTTTATTTTATTTTTTGACATTTTAATTCCATATTACTCGTCTCTTGTTTTTTTAGATTAATTGTAGTTTGACTGTATTTTGCTTGTCTCTGGTAAGTGTCCTTTTATTTTCTGTGTTTTCTCATTTACTTTTCGCTGATTCTATTATCTTGTATTTATAGGACGCAAATTAAAATGCAAGAAACTAAAGTATTTTACATTGGGGCTCAGGATCAGGGTTGCCGCATGGGGGGCTTAGGACCAGGGAATGCCGGAGTAGGAGAAGCATTTTGACAAATAGGAAAAAATAATTAATTTACTAATTGATAAAAAAATTAATTGATACGGAAAATTAATTGATTAATTAATGATAAAATTTAAATCATGAATTTAAATGATGAAAACAAAATGATAAAAACTAATGATAAAAATTGATTGATTAATTGATAGCTTTTTAGACTGGAAATAGATAAATATAAATTGTTGGATAAAAAAAAACAGAAAAGCGGATTTATTCAGATGAATTAAGGGATTGTAAATAATTTAAAATATTTTAATAGAGTTTGAATATTTCAAAGTATTCCCAAAGATTTTAAAGAAGTGTGAAGATTTTAGAAAAATTTAAAAGATCCTAAGCAATTTGAACGGATTTTAAGAAGATTTAAAAGATTTAAAACATTTTAGGATACTTCACAAGATTCGAAGGAATTTTCAAAAGACTAAAAAATTTCAAGGAATTTCAAGAAATATCGTTAGATTTCGGCTAACATTGTGGAGGTTTAATATTTTAAAGTTCTGGGGTATCATGAAAGGTTATAAAGAAGTTCTAAGGAATTTAAAATGCTGAGAAATGTCACAGAATATTATTAGATTACTAGATTTCAAACAATTTTTTACAAGAATTGAGTAGTTCAAAATAATTTTAAAGGTTTGAAAAGAGTTCCGATACTGCCAGGTATTCCCAAAGATTTTAAAGAATTTGAAAGGTTATAGAATATTCTGAACAAAATATTTTCATACAATTTTTTAAATTACAGCTACCCACAAAATCATTTTAAAAATATACCTTTTTTAAAAGTTGGTAAAATGCAATAATAGGAAGAAAAAATTAAGTTGCTAAAAACGTTGTGAAAGTAAATTTTTGTGTATGCTTTTTAATGTTTTAAAAATGTGTAAACATTATTTGGATTCCTGAAATTAGCGAAAAACTTGATATTTATAGATGGTAATTTTCAAAGGAAAAAATAAACAAATTTTCAACCAAAAAGTTTTTTTTTACAAAAAAGTTGAATTTTCACCCCAATTATATGAATGTTTAAAAAATTTAATTAACAAACCAGTATTTTTTAAATTCTGAAGAATAAATGTATAACTAAATAGTACAATTTCTAATAAAAAAGATGAATTTACCAGCGAGAAAAATACGATTTTTAAACAAAATGTTCAATTTTATAAAAAAATGATTAAATTTCAATAACAAATAGTTTAATTTGTAATACAGTAGTTAAATTTTCTACAATAAATATAATTTGTGAACAAAATTGTTAATTTTCAAGCAAATAGTTTAATTTTCGATCGAATTGTTGAATTAAAAAAAAAAGGAAACGTCTAGAAACGAGTTGAACTTTTTACCTAAAAATATTAATTTTTAACACAAATAGTGGAAGTTCAACCAGAATAAATTTTTAAGAAAATGAATGAATTTTCAAGCAAAGGAAATTAATTTACAACTAAATTGTTGTATTTTTGAACAGAAATAAAGAATCTTTAACTATTTTTCTATAATTTTTCTATAATTTTTTAATAATTCTTCAAAATTTAGTAAAAAGTAATGGTAGGAAAAGATTTAATAATAAAGAATATAATGTTAATTTTTTTACGCTTTAAAATTTAATTCTCAAAAATAACCTTGTTTATTTTAAATGAGATAATCAGAAATATTATTTCGATTTCTAAAATCGCAGAAAAACTATACATATATTAATTTTTAGACAAAAATGAACGAATTTTTAACAAAAAGTTTTTTTTACAAAACTGTTGAATTCTTAACAAAAAATTCTATTCGTAATCAAGTAGTTGTATTTTGAACTAAATGATAAATTTGTAATTAAACAATAAAGTTTTCAATTGAAAGGATGAAATTTTCACCAAGAAAAATTATTTTCATCAAAAAAGAAGAATTTTTAACAAAATTATTCAATTTTAAATCTAAGAAAATGGTGTATCTACAAAATAGTTGAATTTTCAAAACGAAAATGTGATTTTTTAAACGAAAATTTGTTAATTTCCTACCAAAGAGTTTAATTTTTTTAATAGTTAATTTTTTAACCAAAAATATGAATTTTCAACAAAAATATTAAATTTCAACCAAATAATTTAAGTTTATATGAAATTGTTGAATTTGGAAGAAATAAGAGGAATTACTTACAAAACATTTGAATTTTTAACCCGAAAATACGAAATTATGAAAAAATTTATTTATAAACAAGTAGTTGCATTTCGAACGAGACTTTTGAATTTTTTACCAAATAGTACAATTTTCAATAAAAAGGATATATTTCCCACCTAGAAAAATAAATTTTTATTAAAAAAAGAAGAATTTTTAACAAAATGATTCAATTTTTAAGTTAAAAGACGATCAATCTGCAGAACAGTTGAATTAACCTTGAAGGTCAAGCTCAAGGTTAAATTTAAGGTCACCACTGGATTATTCGTTAAAAGCTACTCCAAGAATGACCTTACAAATAAACACACACACACACACACACACACACATATATATATATATATATATATCCATTTTAGACAAAAATGAAAGAATTTTCAACAAAAAAGTTTGTTTATAACCAAGTAGTTTATTAATTTTCTACGCAAAAATAAGAATTATCAACAAAGTTATTAAATTTTGAAGCTAAAAAGGCGTACTGTCTACAAAGCAGTTTAAATTTCAACACGCAAATATGGTTTGTAAGAAAAAAGTTTATTTTTTTCCATAGGTTTAAATTTTTATTGAGATAGTTTAATTTGCAACGAAAAAATTTTAATTTTCGAGAAAAAATTAATTTTAAACTAAAATAATGAATTTCTACCAAAATTGATTTGAATTAAAATCAGTTTGACTTCACACCAAGTCGTTAGTTAAAAAAAAAAGTTTCAATTAAAAATAAAAATGAGCCTGATTTCACAAAAAAAAAGAATGTAAAGATAATAAATAAATTCTCAACCAAAAGAGATTAATTTACAATCAAACACTTCCACTTTTTACCAAAAAGGATTAATTTTTAATCATTTACAAAAAAACATTGTTAAAGTGAATATATTTCTATCTTTCAGAATTTGTTTCTTAAAAATTACGTCCTTGATTTAAAATAACATCATCATTGATATTATTTTGATGCCTAAAGTCAGAAAAAATTGCTTTTATGAGAGATCTGATATTTAGCACGAGAACTACCTTAATGAATTTTTGATGGAATAATTAAAGAGAGGATATTATTATTATTATAACAATATCCATTTTAATACAATTATCATAATGTAATTATTTCATCACGATAATTAAAAGCCTGGAGTGGAAATGAATATTTTTTTGCGACCGCACGCTAAAATAATGTTAAAGTGAAAAGTAAAGGACACAATGAGTGGACTTGATGAATCGCAGAGAGCAAGAGAATTTCGTTCCTCTTAAAAATTTGAAATATAATTCCACATGACCTGATTATTCACTGATTCCTAGTGTTCTATTCAGTTATAAAAAAATTCTGATCAAGCTGTTGATACCCGTTTTGCGCACATTGTTGATATCCAATATGGTAAGTACTTCCCAGAAGAAGTGGATGTATAAACAGATACAGATATTCACTGGACGAGGGCACCGTGCAGGACGAGATAATTATAATACCGTGCGTCCTTCGTTATATGGCTGAGTGTTTTGGAGAGGATAAAAACAGAACGTCCTGAATTAAAGGCAATTTTCCTGTTTTTGTCCCCTTTATGTTAAAAAGGAGTTGAATTAATTAACAAAATTGTTTTAATAAAAAGAACCCCTCACCCCGTCCGTCGTTAAGAACCGCTGTTTTTTCTTAGACTCTCAGTGCCCTCTTCTAATACAAAGAAGTGTAACTTTTCCCAAATCTCTATTAAAATTGAGAAAAAAAGTGATTTTTCATGAAAAATATTTTAAACCTCGGTTCAAGGCCAGCGTCGGGGGTCGTACGCTGATAGCCTTTGCACTAAATCGGGAGTATCTAAACGTAAGCAGTCAGGGTCGTATACAACATTTTTGTTGGTTTGTTCTCTTTAGTCAAAAATATTTATTCAATTTTGTCTATTTTGTAATCTAATAAGCATGATAATTTAAGCTTGGAGGAACAGTACAATGTCCGAAAATCCGTTACACGTGAAAATATAGTTTTTCCTGCTTAAAAATAATATGATTACTTTTTGTATTATTTTTTGTTTGGGCTCAGATTTTTCCCTAAACGACAAACGCAGTCTTTTATTTAATATCAGCAAAAAAAATGTTAATTCAACTAAAACACAACCGAAACACATTGAAGTACAACTGAAAGGCACCCGAAACATAAGCGAAACACAACTAAAACACAACAGAAACACAACCGAAACACAATCGAAACAAAAATAAAACACAACCGATACGCAACCGAAACACAAATGAAACATAACTGAAAGACAACCGAAAAACAACCGAAACACAGGTGAAATTCAACCAAAACACACCTGGAACATAACCGAAATACAACCGAAACACAACCGAAATACAACTGAAGCATAACTAAAACACATCCGAAACACAACCAAAACATAACTGAAAGACAACCGAATCACAAGTGTAACGCAACCAAAACACAACCATAACGTTACTGTAATACAATTGAAATACAACCGAAACAAAACCGAAACAAAACCGAAACATAATCGAAATACGAATGAAACATAACTAAAAGACAACCGAAAAACAACCGAAACGAAAGTGAAACACAACCGAAACACATTCGAAGTACAACTGAAACATAACTGAAACACATCTGAACACAAACAAAACACAAATGAAACATAACTGTAAGGCAACCGAAAAACAACCGAATAACAACTGTAACGCAACCAAAACACAACCGTAACGTAACTGTAATGCAATTGAAATACAACCGAAACACAACCGAAACATAATCGAAAGACAAATGAAACATAACTAAAAGACAACCGAAGAACAAGCGAAACGCAAGTGAAACACAACCGAAACACAATCGAAGTACAACTGAAACATAACTGAAACACATCTGAACACAAACAAAACACAAATGAAACATAACTGTAAGGCAACCGAAAAACAACCAAATAACAACTGTACCGCAACCAAAACACAACCGTAACGTAACTGTAATGCAACTGAAATACAACCGAAACACAACTGAAACACAACCGAAACATAATCGAAAGACAAATGAAACATAACTAAAAGACAACCGAAAAACAACCGAAACGCAAGTGAACCACAACCGAAACACAATCGAAGTACAACTGAAACATAACTGAAACACATCTGAATACAAACAAAACACAAATGAAACATAACTGTAAGGCAACCGAAAAACAACCAAATAACAACTGTAACGCAACCAAAACACAACCGTAACGTAACTGTAATGCAATTGAAATACAACCGAAACACAACCGAAACATAATCGAAAGACAAATGAAACATAACTAAAGGACAACCGAAAAACAACCGAAACGCAAGTGAAACACAACCGAAACATAATAGAAGTACAACTCAAACATAACTGAAACACATCTGAATACAAACGAAACACAAATGAAACATAACTATAAGGCAACCGAAAAACAACCGAATCATAACTGTAACGCAACCAAAACACAACCGCAACGTAACTGTAATGCAATTGAAATAAAACCGAAACACAACTGAAACACAACCGAAACATAATCGAAAGACAAATGAAACATAACTAAAAGACAACCGAAAAACAACCGAAACGCAAGTGAAACACAACTGAAACACAATCGAAGTACAACTGAAACATAACTGAAACACATCTGAACACAAACGAATCACAAATGAAACATAACTGTAAGGCAATCGAAAAACAACCGAATCACAACTGTAACGCAACCAAAACACAACCGCAACGTAACTGTAATGCAATTGAAATACAGCCGAAATACAACTGAAACATAACTGAAACACATCTGAATACAAACGAAACACAAATGAAACATAACTGTAAGGCAACCGAAAAACAACCGAATCATAACTGTAACGCAACCAAAACACAACCGCAACGTAACTGTAATGCAATTGAAATAAAACCGAAACACAACTGAAACACAACCGAAACATAATCGAAAGACAAATGAAACATAACTAAAGGACAACCGAAAAACAACCGAAACGCAAGTGAAACACAACTGAAACACAATCGAAGTACAACTGAAACATAACTGAAACACATCTGAACACAAACGAAACACAAATGAAACATAACTGTAAGGCAACCGAAAAATAACCGAATCACAACTGTAACGAAACCAAAACACAACCACAACGTAACTGTAATGCAATTGAAATACAGCCGAAATACAACTGAAACATAACTGAAACACAACCGAAACAAAATCGAAACACAAATGAAGCATAACTAAAAGACAACCGAAAAACAACCGAAACGCAAGTGAAAGACAACCGAAACACAAACGAAATACAACTAAAACATAACTGAAACACATCTGAACACAAACAAGACACAAATGAAACATAATTGGAAGACAATCGAAAAACAACCGAAACACAAGTGTAACGCAACCAAAACACAACCGAAATTGCTGATAGCTGACGCACTTATCGACACAGTGGGAAAAAATAACTTTTTTGTTTCAAACTAATGTACAACCCACAAGTATTAACCGATTTGGACAACACAAAAAATTATAAGAAGCTAATGAGATTTCTAAGAGAGTTGTCTAGCTTGATTTTAAAATTAGGTTTTCAATTTTTTTATAAGTAAAAAAATATGACAAGAAAATTGTCATTTTTTCTCTTTAACGCTCCCGGGGTTCCCAATTTACCCAGGAAAATGGTTGAGACCACCTAAGTTGCAGAGAGTAACAATAGTTGAAGATGTTTCGACATTAGAAAATAAAAAAAAATTTTATAAACAAATTATTTGTCGAAATAATGTTTACCACGATTTTCCATAATTATACGTTTTTTTAAGTTAAATTGCAAGAAATTTTAATGCAAATAATACTATATTAAAAAAATTTCTCTTAAGATTATAATTGTTTATATTATAAACAAATGCATTAATCAGAAATTTGTCGACAGAAAAATTAGTTTTTTTCTATGACACCTTTTTAATTAGGAACTTTATTATAGCTTCAGCAAAATTCATAATTTTTTATAGATTTTTGTGATTTTTTAAAACTAATTTAATAAACAAATGTATTATTGGGAAATCTGTCGACGGAAAAAAAAATTTTTTCGATGTCAGAATTTCAATTGGGATCTTCATAATAAGTTCAGCAAGACTTATGCTGAGTTGATAAATTTTATGATTTTTTAAAACAAATTTAACAAACAAATGCATTATTCGGGCATCTGTGGGCGGAAAAATTCGTTTTTTTCGATGTCACTCTTTTTAATTGGAAACTTCATAATGATTTCAGCAAAATTCATAATTGTTAAATAAATTTTGTATTTTTTCAAATTTTTTTTTCATTTTTCAATTAAATTTGTTCAAAGAAATCCTAATATTAATCAACAAAGTATGAATTTTGCGAAAATTATCATAAGAATCCTAATTAGAAAAAATTGACATCGAAAGAAACGAATTTTTCCGTCGAAAAATGCCTGATTACTGCATTTGTTTATTAAATTTGCTTAGAATATAAACCATTATAATCCTAACAGAAAATTTTAAAAATATAATGTTGTTGCCATTCGAATTTTTTGCAATATAACTTGAAAAAACCTATAATTATGGAAAATCGTAGAGAACATTCTTTACTATCATACTTAAATTTATACTATCTAGTTGAGATTGATCAATTTTTGTTCTATTCCATTGCTATTTAGAAAATCATTGATATTTTGCAGTTGAAAATTTAACTATTTAGCTAAAGATTCGTATCTTTTGGTAGGAAATTAATATTCTTGATTGAAAATCATCTTTTTGTTCAAAAATTGAACTCTTTTATTGAATTCTGTATTATTTTGTACAAATTAATATTTTGAGGATTCATCTCTTCAGTTGAAAATTTTTTTCTTTGGCTTAAAATTGAACTATTATGTTAAAAATTCGTTTTTTTTTTGGGTGCGAATTTATTTTTTTGACTGAGAACGTCACTATTCCATTTTTGTTCAAATATATAATTTTAATTAAAAGTTAATATGCAGAATTCCCGAAATGAAAGCAAGAATCCAACGACCAAATTTAGACAACCACCATAAAATGTTCCTATTGTTATCTGAAAAAAATAGCATATTATTTTCTAATATTAATTTTCTACCAAAAAATACGAATCTTCAACTAAATGGTTAGTTTCGAACTAAAAAATATCAATAAATTCTTAACTACCACTGGAATCGTTAAAATTTCAGTTAAAAAAAATTAAGCAGCAAACAAAAATTGATTAATTTAAACCAGATAGTATTAATTTTATGTACGTTTTTTACCATTCTGAAAGCTTTAATGTTAAACTCTGATATAATTTTTCCACTATAAATGAAAAAATGTAACACAATTTCAAAATTGTTCATTTATGTGCGCTTTGCAATTAACAATATTGATTATTTAACACTTATAGTTTCAAATATTTTTATTTTTGAAGATTTGAAAGATTTTTTCTAACTTTCTTTTTTGCAAAAAATGCACACACAAAAAATGCAAACAATTTTTCATTTTTGCGATTATTCTATTGTAATCTTTTTAAAATTAAATTTATCAAATTTCAGTTAATGGATTTGAAACATTCTGAATTTTGAAATGATTTAACACCCTTTTCCTCGGTAAGGATTGTTTTATCAGTTTTAATCACAAATTTAGTTGAACTTTCAAAGAATACCATATATAAAAGCTTATTAGCTTTCACCGAAAATATATATTTGATTATAAATTTAAATTAACGACTAATCAAATTTTTTGATTTTTCTCGCAAACGAGGTTTTAGTAGTCCTAAATATCATTCAAATGATAAATACATAGTATAAATATTTAAATAATAAATAAATATGAAATATTTAAATTTTGAAGACTTAAATTTTGAAACCAAAAGCATGATTTTTTAACAAAAAAGTTGATTTATAAACAAAGGTTTAAATTCTTGACGAAGAAAGATTAATATTTAACTATATAGAGTAAAATTTTCGATTATCAATATAAATTTTCGTAAATATTATTTTATTTTTTTACTAGATACTTTTAAAAAACGGCTTGAATATTGTTTGAAACCTTTTTACTTAAATACAAATACTTGGTTAAAAATTAATTTAATTTCTTTTCAAGTAAAGAATTTTGTTAAAAAGTATCCTTTTTTCTTTAAAACCCAACGGTTTTATGAAAACATTTTTCTTTTTAGTAGCTGGTTCAACTATATTGTTGAAAATTCTTCTTTTTTGTTAGAAATTTATTAATTTTCGTTGAAAATTCATGATTTTGCTTAAAAAATCGACTTTTTGGTAACAGATTAATTTAATTCATAGGAAATTTAATAATTTTGTGTAGGTATTTTTTTCGGTTGAAAATTGATTTCTTCTGTTAAAAATTCGATTTTTTATGGAATGATTTCCATTATTTACCGCTCCAGTATTAAAATACCCGAAGATTCCGAATAAATAGTTAGAAGCTTTTTAATAATTATAAAAGATCTGAGGAGAAATGGTTTCGGTTTTATTTTAAAAGAATAATTTTTAGTTTTAAAGATTTTAAAATGTGGGTTAAAAGATTATGGAAGACGTTGAGACAATTTTTTTTTAATTTTTCAAGTTTTACAAATTTTTTAAGTAAACTGAATTTTATCAGGATGTGAAAAAATTCTTGAAATTCATGGGAGATTTTTTAATTTTTAAAAAGGGTTTGAAAGATTTTAAAGAAAAATTTTGCAATGTCATGTTACATAATTTTGGAAAAAATGTGAGTAAGTTTGAGAGATATTTAAAAGTTTTGAAACGATTCAAAAAGTAAATACAACTTGAAAAGTTATTTTTCTAAATTTTCTAAAATTTCACGAAAATGAAAGATATTTTTTCAGGTTCCTAGGAAAAATTAAAATGATTTTTTATTTCGAAAAATTAATTTTAAAAAATGGTTTAAAAAGATTTTAGAATATTTCAAAAATGGTCAAACAAGAAGCTGACAGATTTTAGGGCAATTTTTAGAATCTTGCAGAACAAATAAAAAAGTCACAAAAAATTTGAATAATTTTTAGAAATTAGAAGGCTCAAAAGGTCTGACATAATTAACAAAAAAGAAGAATTTTCCTTATATTCGTGTGAAAGTTTTAAATAAATTTTTATTTTGAACAATGAAGTATAAGAGAAAATTGAGAAAGGTTTTTTACACATAAGAAACGATTTTCGAAAATTTCTAAAAATAGTTTAGAATATATTAAAGCAAAATTTTCCAATTTGGTAAGATTGCGAAATAAAAACGAACAAAAATCGAGTAAATTCAAGAAATATTTAGTGGAACTGAAAACAATTTCAAATGTTTTCAAGAGAATAAAGAAATTTTCTTAAAATTGCTGGGAAAATTTAGAAGATAGTAAGGTAATTTTTTAAAATTTGGAGACCGGAATTTTTTCATAATTCTTTGTAAAATCCTATATAATAAAATAAGTTTTTTAAAATTTTCTAGATTCTTTTTTAATACATTTGAAACATTTAAAAAGTTTCTACATTTTCTCAAAAATCTTATGAAAATTATATTTCCAACAATTTGAAAGCAAGATAATATTATTTATTTCCTTGTTCTCAATTTTCAGAATTTAATTTCAACATTGATTTATTGTAATACTTCGAAAAATAATTTTTTTTAAATTTAAGTGTTGTCAAAGACAAAAAAATATTCGTTAAGGATCTTTCTTTAAGAGTGCAATGTTAAACAAATGTTAAAAAATTTTAGCTTTGTTACAAGGTCTAATTGATTAAAAAATATCACATTTAAGAGTTGGTTATTTTATTGTAATAGAAAAAAATATTTAACGATTCATCATATTTCTTGTTTGTTATATATAAATATAATAATTATATTTATCATATAGTAGTCTTATTTAAAATTATAATAATTATTTATAAAATAATAATAAATCAAATATGTTCCACATTTATAAATTTCTGAAATTAAAACATTTTTCGGTAACTTAATAATTCGTTTATTTTAAAAGTCGGTCTTGAATTCGGTGAATTTTAATTTTGGATATTTTGAAATTTGGGATTTTTTTTGTTACTTAAAAATCTTGTCGTTATTTGAAATTTGGAAAATTTTACAATTTGATAATAATATATATTTCCGGCATTTTTTTCCATTAATTTGTATACATAAGGAAATAATTCTCATTTACTACTTGATTCTAGACTATGAAGAAAAAATGATTTTAAATTGTTTTTAATTTTTCTTTTGTAATTTTTATGCAATTTTTCTATGGTACTGCATGGTTTTGTAGAACAAAGTTACTATTAGCGCCGCCGCACGGCCGTTTTCAACTCTCGTGACACATTTTTGCATTGGACACAGTGGAAACACCCCCCTGGTTTTCGGTTACAAATTTAATTCTTTGATTAAAAACTAAGTACCAGTGATTAAAATTGAAAAATTGGGTTAAAAAGTATCTTTTTGTTGTTAAAAAATCGACTGTTTTATAAAAAATTATCCTTTTTAGTAGATGATTCAAGTATTTTCACAAATATTCGTCTTTTTCTGCAGAAAATTTATTTTCATAATTGGAAATTTAACAGTTTTCTTTGAAGGGAATTTTTTGTTTGCAAATTCAAATCTTTTAAAAAGTTTTTATTTTTCAAATAATTTCAAGGAATATCATCAGATTTAATGTAACTTCATGGGATCTAAAGAGATTTTTAAATATCGCAATTGAATTTTAAAAACTTTAATATGTTAAGATTATTTTTCATATTTCCGTATCTTATATTTATGAAAAAACTATTTTAAGACAAAAAAAAATACGATAAAAAATTGTTTAAGTCAATAATATTTTATGACATTAATTACTATTTCAAAGAATTACAAAATCTTAATTTCTTCGAAAAAATACTTTTCTTAAAAGCATATTTCAGTGATTCGAACAAATATTTTCCTAATCGAAATTCATTATCCTAATGATAGACATATTTTTGTGGTTCCAGAATTCAGCATTATTTTATTTAATTCATTTATTATTACTCTTCGAGATAAGGAAGAAAGAAAGATAAGAGGCAGAATGAATATTTAAAAATACCAAATCAAACCAAAACGTTTCCAAATTATGTTAGTTGTGACAAAACTCAGGTCGCTGGAAGAAAAGTTTTTTCTGCTTCTGTGGAATAAAATATTATCAGTCATGTCCTATAAAAAACCCTTATTTTTAATGAACTAAGTTTAAAACTAACAAACAATAATTGTTTGATCAAATGTTTTTTATTACAATTTTTTTTACTGTCGCTTCTTACTAATGTTTTTAAAAAGGTGTAATTTAAACAAAACACAAATTATATTTTTTTGTTTCAAATTTTGAAAGTAGACAAACAATATTAAAATATAGTTTACTAATTTAAAAAAAAAAACTATAATCAGTTCTATTTTAATATTGTTTACTTATTTTTAATATTTGAGATAGTAGAGTTAACTGAAATGTTTTTTTTAATTAGCCATGATTTATTGAAATGTAACCTTTTTTAAAAAGTTGATATAAGGAGACAGTAAGAATAAAATCAATACCGTAAATTCAGTTAGAATATTTATCACGTAGTTTTAAACTTTCTTTTATAAAGAATAATTTTGTTATCATAACGTGAATTATAATATCATTTTAATTCTTAAAATAATGAAAAAAGTAATTCCTAGAGGCCTGATTTTTTATGCCATAACTGTCTTAAAAGCGTTTTAAATACAATAATTATAAATTATTATAAATTTATATTATTTAAAACTAACACAATTGAACTCGAAAGTGTCGAAAACTGCTTTTTTAAGCAATGTTTTCTTACTAAAAATAGGAATAGTACTCTTTTCACATTTTTTACATTTCGCATTAATGACAAAATTGATTTTTTTTTTAGTTCAAAACTAAACTCTTTTGGTAAAAAAATTATATCTTTGGTTCAAACTTTGACGATATTGTTGAAAATTGATATTTAAAAAAAATAAATTTTGTTAAGTGAAAATTCAACTTTTCCACTTTTAGGTGAAAATTAATAATTTTTAGATAATAGTTCAACAAATTTATTACAAAATTTACGAATTTGTTAAAAAATTAAGATTTCTGGTTGAATTTCGTTTTTTTTTCTTAATTCAGATTCTTGCTTGAAAAGTCTACTAATTCTTTTTGAATTACAAATTAATGTTTTTTAGTTGAAAATTTAGAAAATTCATCTTCTTGCTCGATAATCGATCTTTTTGGTTAAAAATCGAACTATTTCGATCAAAAATTTAACTATTTGCATGAAAATTCGTTTTTTGTTGTTGTTAAAAATTAGTTCTTTCAACTGAAAATTCAAGTATTCTATTTTTTGTTTAAAATGTATATTTTAGATAAAAATTAAACTATTTTGTGAACTATTTACTTATTTTGTTGAAAATGTATCTTTTTCCATGGTAAATTGATTTTCTTAACTAAAAATTTATGTTTTTTGTTGAAAATTCAACTATTTGCTTAATAATTAATCTTCTTTGTTAAAAATTAAACAATAACTGATTTTGATTAATAATAATACAGAAAATGAGTCCCTGAAAATGCGTAAATAAAAAAATGAATTGCACTTATTTTCACTCGTAGAGTGGTTTTATAGAAAAATATAATTTATTTATAAATTTATCACTTTTAGTTAAAAATTCATGTCATTTGTTTAAAATTTGCCTGCTTCGGTAGAAACTTAAACTTTTTTGTCACAAACTCATGATTTAGGTCAAAAATTCAAATATTTGGTTAAAAATTCAAGTATTTCCTCTTAGTTTAATTATTTTGTTTAATATTTGTTTTTTTGTGGTAAGAAAATACGTTTTTCATTAAAAATTTTTAATATTCCATTTTGGGTTTAAAATCTATCTTTTTTAGAAGAAAATTCAAATATTTGGTTTAAAGTTGATTTATTTAGTTGGAAATTGAACAATTTTGTTATAAATGCATCTTTTCTCAAAGAAAATAAATTGATTTGCTGAAAAGTTAATCTTTTGTGTTAAAAATCAAAATATTTTTTTTATTCAACTACTTTTTGAAAAATTCATTCTTTTTATAAAAAATTAACTATTTTGTGAAAAATTCATTTTTTTTGTAAAAATTTAACTATCTAAATGAAAAATTTAGCTAATTAATTTTTTATTATAAATTTTGTTGTTGTTTAAACTTCATCTCTTGGGTTAAAAAATTATTTTTAGAGTAAAAAGTACTCTTTTAAATTAAAAATATAATTCTTCAATTTTTTGTTTGAATTTTCTATTTTTAAACCAAAATTAAACTGTTTAGTTGAAAATGCGTCTTTTCAAGTGGAAAATTAATCATCTTAGTATGACATTCTTAATTTTGGTCGAAAATCCAAATTATTTGGATAAAAATTCGAGTAATTGCTTGTAAGTTTAATTATATATTTGAAAATTCAACTATTTAATTGTAAATTTCTTTTTGTTGGGGGCAGAAAAATACTTTTTGGAATTAAAAATGTTACTATACCATTTTTTGTTTGAGGTAGTTGTCCCAAAAATCAAATATGTAAAAAAGATAGTTTTTCTATTATTTTTACAATCAAAATATTATAACTGCTGTCATTTTAAAAAAAATTATTTTTATCAAAAATCTTATAATTCACAAAAAAGAATATTTTAACCATACTTTATGCAATTAAATTTTTTCTGAGCGTAACTTCTTACCAATTTTTGAAAAATAATGGTATTTTATTAAATGACGGATTATTTATTCCGGGAAAACATTCTGTACAACTCTAGTGTTTTCAATTTTAAGAATAACTAAATAATCTTAAGCTGTAATTATTGGTTCAAGAAATGTTTGAAAAAAATGGTTTTAATGATTTCAGCCATAGAAAAACTTACTTTCAAAATTGGAAACAGAAGCGAGGGTAAAAAAATTAAATCTCAAAAAACATGTTTAAAATTCATGTTTTTAGGGGAAATTTTTAGATCTTTCATTTTTTGATTTGAATATTTTGTTAAAAATTCTTTTTTGTTGTAAAAAATAAATTCTTACAGCAAAAAGTTTAGAGTATTTTTCAGGGTAAAAAGTACTTTTTTAAATTAAAAACTTAACTTCTATTTTTGTGTTTTTTAAAAATAAAAATTCAACTATTTGTTTGCAAAATTGCCGTTTTGAGTGGAAAATTAATTATCTTGGTCAAAAATTTATAATGTGGGTTGAAAATTCAATTATTTGATTTAAAATCGAACTACTGCCATAAGAGTTTATTTATTTTGTTGTAAATTCGTTAGGGAGGGGGGAGGGAACAAATTGTTGGTTTAAAGTGTATACTTTTCAATAGAAAATGCAAATATTTGGTTGAAAGTTCATTTATTTGGTAGAAAATTAAACAATTTTGTTAAAAATGAATCTTGTTTCCGTAGAAAATTAATCTATTTCATGGGTATTTAATCTTTTTGGTTAAAATAGAAATATTTTATCTAAAAATGTAACTAATTTGTCGAAAACTAATTTCTCTGGTTACAAATTAATTCTTCAGACTACAAATTTAACTATTCTATTTTTCATTGCAAATTCACCTTTTTCAGTTTAAAATTCATCTCATGGGTTGAAATTTTTTTAGTATAAAAAGTCCCTTTTTTAATTAAAAATGTTACTGTTACGTTTTCGGTTTAGATTTTTCCCTTTTTCAATCAAAATTCAAATATTTTTTTGTTTTTTTTTCGCGTGGATAGAAAAATACTTTTTAATTGAAATTGCAACTATTCTAATTTTGGTTTGAAATGTATCTTTTTCAAAAGAAAATTCGAATATTTGATTTAAACTAAAACAATTTTATTAAAAATCATTTTTCTTAGTAGAAGGTTCCACTATTCGGTCGAATTTAACATTGCTATAAAATGTTAATAATAATCCAAAAATCATGTGTCTAAAAATGCTAAATAAAAAAGAACTATTTTTTTGGTTTTCGAGAATCCGTTTCTATACTTAATAAAATGTTAATTAAAAAGGCTTCAGGTATTTTTCACACAACTTTTTATGATTTTAATTTTTATTACATTCTGAATATATTAAACCTGGAAAATAGAGGATTCTTTGATCAATTATGTTTGAAGGTATAAATAATTTTTTCTCATCGCTATATTCAATTATAGATGACTTGTTAAAAATTGTGATTCATGTGGAAAATCAGATAAGAAATAAAGGAATAAACCAACCTGAACTACCGATAATGACTTCATGTTACGTCTTCGCTGTGAATCATATCTGTGGACTCTTGTCAGTTCCTAACTGATTTTCGGTTCAAAAGCACGCGGTAAATAGATTCTCCTAATTTAAAACCTAAATTTAGAAATTAACTGAAAATTAAAAAAATATGAAAAATTTCGAAATGAACTAAAAAAAACCCTAAAAAGTATTTAGTCGACACTGATCTATAACATATTCTGTAAAATATTTTTAAACAAAATTTTATTTTTTAATTTAATTCGGAATGTTTCTATATTTAGACCAGACGCATTAAAATAATTTCGCTTTTTTTCTCAGATAATATATTCAAGATACAACGGAATTCATGTCAAGGTAACGGGACATACAAAATCGCGAATCATCTCCATGCTTTCTATATTCAGTGTAATAAATTTTTATAAATATGGGTCCCAATTTTTTGATAATTGCTATTCTTGTGGCCTTTGTATTTGCAAATGAAGAATCATTTCGTTCCTTGAAAGGGTAAGTTGAAAAAAATTATTTTTTACCTATTTTATGTTCTATTGAAAATAAAATGTTTGAAGAAGTATACAAGTTTCAGAAAAATATTTTAAAACTTCAATTTCATTATTATTCTACAAAAAATATATTAGCTGTAATAATAATTATATGTTTATTGTCAAGCGCGCGGTATTTTTGATTATACAATATTGATTATTTTTAAATTTAACTATTTATTTGGCATACGTTTTAAATAAAAAAATTTATTTTTCAATGCTATCATTATTTATTATATTATGTTATTATTACATATATATTTTTAAACCTGTTCGCGTGCGGAACCGGTTTTTTATCATAACTGCGGACGGTAAATTTAAGTTTATTAATTAATTTATTTTCAATATCTATATGCAAGTTTGGATGTTTATTATTAAATATCTAAATTTCCATATGAAAGTTTAAAATTAATAAATAATTAAATTAAAAACAGTTAACTTTTTCACCGAAATAGTTTGATTTTTAACCAAAAAGATGAATTTTTAACAAAAGTGTTTGAACTTTCATCTAATAAAAATACCGGCTAAACCAAATTGGAATAGTTACATTTTCAAATAAAAAACTTATTTTTCTTTTAAAAAAAACAACGAATTTTCAATATAATAGTTGAATTTTTGACCAAATATTTGAATTTCGTCTAAAATCGTGAATTTTTTAATAAGATGATTCATTTTCCAATCGAAAGGACAAATTTTCATCAAAATAGTTGGATTTTGTTTTTAAAAAGAGAGAATCCAAACCAAAAATGGAGGAATTACATTTTTTATTAAAAAAATGCTTTTTATTATAAAATACGAATTTTTAATAGCATTGTCAAGCCAAGAGATGAATCTTCAACTAAAAAACATAAATTTATAATACGAAATTAAATAATTAAATTTTTTGTTGAAAAAGTTAATTTTTTACAAAGAAAAAAATTAATTTTTAATAAAAAAGTCCAAGTAAAAAATTATATATAACGATTATTAACTAAAAAGATGAATTTAAGAAAAAGATGTTAAATTTTTATCCAAATAAATGAACTTTCGAACCACTTTTGAACTTCGAAATGAAATATACATTTTAAACCAAAAATGTATAAGTTACATTTGTAATTTAAAAAAGTATTCTTGACGCTAACAAACGAATTTTTACCAAATTTTCAACCAAAGATATAAATTTGCAAGTAAGAAAAAAGAATTTATAACAAAATATTTGAATTTTCATATTATAAAGACATATTTTAAACGAAAACTGAAAGAGTTACATTTTCAAATTGAAAAAGTTATATTTTTCCCCCAAAAAAAATAATTTCTAACCAAATGATTTATTTTTCAACCAGAGATGAATTTTCAGCTAATAAATAAAAGATGAAACTTTAAAATATTTTTATAATTTTTAGCAAAACAATTTTTATTCACATAGTTGATTTTGTAACCAAAAAATAAATTTTCCAGCCAGAAAATGGATTAATCTTTTATGGAAAAATATCATCTTTTAATAAAATTATTTAACTTTTAACTAAGTAAAAGAACTTAAAATTATATATTTCAACTTTCTTTTGAAAAATATACATTTTAAACCAAACCTGGAATAGTAAAATTTTTAAATTAAAAAAGTGCTATTTTACGCTAAAAACGGTATTTTAATAAGATAATTTATTTTTCAACCAAGGAAATGCATTTTGAACTGAAAAAGATATATTTGCAATTTAAAATGCAATAGTTAAGTTTTTAGTTAAAAAATACATTTTTAACAAAATATTTTAATTTTTAACCCAAAAGATAAATTCGCCAGTCAATAGATGAATTTTCAAAAAAAAATTTTATTCAAATAGTTCAATTTGTAAACAAAAGGAGGACTTTTGGAGCAAATAGATTCATTTTTATGACAAAAGATTAATTTTGAATGAATTTGTTTAATTTATAAATCAATAAGTTTTTTACCGGATATTTGAAAGTGAAAATATAAAAAATTCATTTTTTTGCGCATTTTAAGGTGCTTATTTTCTGTATTATTATTATTAACCAAATTGAGTTGAAGTTCCCCAGGAGAAGTGTTTTTAACCAACTGGATGAATTCCCTACGAAAAGGAAGAAGTTTTTAGAAAACATTTCACTTTATAATAAAAAAATTGATTTTTTAATTGTTTAATTTTCAAAAAAGCAGGTGAACTTCGAATCAAGTCGTTGCATTTTCAACACAAAACATGAATTTTTGTTAAGAAAATTAATTTTTCCAAGCAAAAGATACGTTTTTAATATAATAAATCAATTTCTAACAAGATAGTTTAAATTTTACATGAAAAAGACACTTTAAACGGAAAACTAAATAGTTAAACTTTTAGTTAGAAGAATTAAGTTGTATACATAAAAAAAGGAAAGCAAACGAATTTGTATTAAAATAGTGAAATTTTCGACTGAAACAGTATAATTTTCAGTTATAAAAGATACATTTTCAATTTAAAAAAAAATTATAAAAAAATTTCAGTTAACAAAATTGATTTACAACAAAAAAGAAATTTTTAATAATACATTTAATTTTTCAACCAAGAAAATTCATTTTCTATTATCAGAAAAGACGAATTTTTCAAGAAAATAAATTAGCTTCGAACCATTTAGTAGATTTTTAATTTTAGAGAGATAATTTATAAATAAAAAATGGAATACTAAAAATTTAATTTTTAAAAAATTAAGTAAAAAAACGAATTTTCAACAAAATAATTAAACTTTCAACGAAAGTTTAACAAAATACATAAGTTGTCAACCAAGTGGTTAAATTCTCAACTTAGAATTTTCAAGAAAATAGTTTGACTTTTGACTGAAACAGTCCGATTTTATACAAAAAATAAAACAATTCTGAATAGAATAAGATTAATCCTCAACCAAATATTTGAATTTTCAATCAAGAATGCTAATTTTCTAAAAAAAAAAAACAACGGAATCAAACAGTTCAATTATCTGCTAAAATAGTTGTACGTATTTAATCTCTCCCTTTTACGGCTTTGAGGGCCTCCGCTCCCTGTATTTATATTTAAAATTCCATCCTTAGTCTTACTTAACTACTACTTACATTCTACTTTTTCGCATTACGTAGGATAAACAATAGTAACAGTAGTGACATTGATTCTTAAAATGGACGAGCTTCCAGGGCTTCCGTTTCCTCTTACCATAAAAAAATGCATTTTCCACGATATTGAAAACAATGTTCACTTTTTACTGTCTCTTTTCAGGATCACCCGTTTGGCTCTGCCCTACTCCCTTGCTCCTTCCAATTTCTTTATCCACATCACTTCCTGTCCACTACCATCCAAGGTCCATCTTACACACTCATCCACACTCAACTGTCCCTCTTCCTCTTCTGTACATCTCTCTAATATATGTGCCCATGACTCCATTTCGTATCCACATACTCTGCATAAATTCTCCTCTTCATTCATCCAATATCTGCATGTTCTCACTCCTTCTCCCATTCTGAACAGTACAACCCTACTCCATTTTTTTCCTTTTTCATTTTTCGCAAATGTTCTGGTTCCGTCAACACTTTGACCATTATTGTGTACCATCGATTGTACCCCGAATCTATAATCTTTGTCCATCTCTCTTCTCCTTGCTTAACCAGTATCTCTAACTCTATGTCCTGCCACTCCATAACCCGTTCTCGAATATTACACACCCTTCTCATTTTTCTCCTTTCTTCCTCCCATTTTGAATTTCCCGCATTACTCCTTGCTTCATTGTTCCGCATTTCGTCGAAACATGCTTGTGCAATTCTACTTCCCTCTTCCCTTTTTAGCTTCTCTACAAACCTCCAGACTCTCTTAATTTGTCTAGTAACCATATTTTTTCTTCCTAACTCTTCTTTTAACATATATCCTGGGCGACTGCAGCTAACCCCCATCACCCACTTCAGAAATCGCTCATGTATGCTCTCTACTTTCCTATGTTCCTTCCATCTCCAGATCTCCACACCATGACACAACACCGCTCACACCAACGCATCAAACAACCAGACCCTCATTCTCCAATCGCTCTTGAACCTTTTATTTCCTATACCCCATACTTTCTCCATTACTTTACCCGCACTTTTAATTCTTTTCCTCACCTGCAGCTCGTTTCCCCCTTCTGCCTTACACCAAAAACGTAGGTAACAGAACTCCTTCACAATTTCGACTTTTTGTCTGTTCATATTCCAAACGTAATTTATTTTGCTTTTTCTATTTCTGAAACACATCACCTTTGTCTTATCTACGTTCACCGTCAGCTCTTCTGTTCCCACATACTTTACGAAGATTCTCATCATTAGTTTCATCCCCTTCTCATCAATTTGCTAATAGAACTACATCGTCCGCGTATGCTAAAGAGTATAGATTGCTATTACCAAAAACCGTTCCTCCTTTCCCTTTCTTCTTTAGCCAGTAGGATATTAAATAGTAATGGACTCAACGGGCACCCTTGCCTTAGACCTTAGGCCTTTTCTGTTCACCAAGTCAAACGCTGCTTTGACATCTACGAACAAAGCGGCTAGCTTCCCTTTCTTTCTCCCTAGATTTCTGTTATTTAAATAGTTAAGTACGTAGATTTTTCTATAGTTCCCATCCCTTTTCTAAATCCCGTCTCATTATGTGGGATACTTTCTTTTTGTTCTACCTGACTCTCCAACCTTTTTCTTAAGATTTCTGCATATATTTTATAGCCGACTGACATGAGAGTGATCCCTCTATATTCCTCAACCTTCTTTCCTTCCCCTTTCTTGACAACCGGTACCACCAGTCCCGTCATCCACTCTTCCGCCCAACCTTCCCCTTTCTAGAACTTGTCGCAGATCTTCCACATCCCATCCCTAATCACTTCTCCTCCAAACTTCATCGCTTCGTTCTCCATCCCATCTTCTCCTGTCGCCTTGTTTCTTTTTAATCTATTTATTGTCTCATCCACTTCTTTTCTTGTTATCTCGTTCCCTTCCTCCATTTCTCCTTGGACTATCCTACACTTTTCCCCTTTGATCTTATTTTGCTCTCTCCCTAATAGACCCTTAAAATAATTCGTCCATTCCTCCATTTCTATTTCTTCGTTAACGCCCTTCCTTTCCCATCTATCCCTATTTATCACATCCTACACCCTACCTTCTTTGATCGCTTTTTCTACTTCTGCTTTATATTCGTCCTTTCACATTTGTCTTTTTATTTCCAGCATCTTCTCATGTTCTTTTTCCCTCCTGTTATACCCATTTATCCATAACCCGTCTCTCCCTATCCACACCATATGGCCCCTCTTCCTCTCTACCCAAGCCCTCTGCTCTAATTGTCATCTCCTTCTCCTCTCCCTCCATGTCAGACCTTCTTCAATTCTTTCCCTTCTTCCTCTCAATAATGTTTTCCCTCCATAATTTTCTTTTTCTCCTTCTCACTCCCCACGTTTACTAGAAACATTCCTTCTTTTTCTCTTTTCCCCTCCTATTCTCTTGACTCCTTCTACCCTTACCTGCACTCTAATGTCTCGCAAAAGATTTTTTATTTCCACTTCTCCTGTTTCACTCTCCACTTTCAATCCCTTAACTAATATGTTAGTTTTCCTCTTTGCTCTTTCTCCCCCTTCTAATGTTCTTTCAATCTCACTGAGTCTTTTCTTCAATCTTTCATTCTCACTTCGGACGTTCTTTTTATTCCCTTAAACTATTTTCTCATTTTCCGTCTTTCCCCCCATATGCTTATTCCTAATTTCTAGACTGCACACACGTTCTTCCAACTGTTTTATTTCTCTAAATCTCTGTTCGGCAACCTCTCTCTGTCTATTCTCAATGCTCTCTAGCTTACCCCAAACCTTGGACGACAAGCGATTAATAGACCGTATAGGATTCCGGGACAGCAGTTACTTCTGTTTTTGCATCAACTTCGTAACGAAGCAAATGTTCATGCGGCTGCGGCGTTTAATAATGAGAATAGTTTCACTGATGAAGAGTTTGAAGCTATCGCTCTTGTAACAAAGAAACAATTTAGAGAACTGTATGCATTTTGTGATCCTATTCCGCAGTTACATCGATATGTTACCAGATACGTGAGAAAAAAAGATCTGCTGACTTACCTTTGCAAAATGCGTCAAGGTCTTTCTGATGAATTTCTGAAAGTGATTTTTCATTATTTGAGCCGGCAAGCTACAAGCATGGCTATTTCTACTGTAAGAGAGTCTTTAATGCAGCGATTTGTACCTGGTAACATTGGATTTAATGCGATAAGCAGAGAGAAATTCATTGAAAGACACGTGAGATCATTCGCCAATGAACTTTATAATCCACAACCAGAAATTCCCAGAGCTATTTCTATCATCGATGGAACTTGTGCTTACATGCAGAAGAGCAGTAACTTTCGCGTACTTCGATAGTCATTCTGCAAACATAAAGGACGAAGCTTTGTGAAACCTGCTCACATTATTGCTTCAGACGGATACATACTTGAAATACAAGGACCATATTTTTCTGACTCGCGACACAATGACGCACAAATGCTTATTAACGAATTTGAAAGAGATGTGTAAGGTATGAGAAAATTTTTCGACATTGGTGATATTTTTATAGAGGACCGTGGATATAGAGATGCCCAACCACTTTTAGAACGCTTAGGAATTGTGTCCAAGATACCACCATTTCTCTAGCAAGGACAGAGTCAATTGGTAACGGAAGAAGCAAGCGAAGTTCGGTTAATAACGAAATCTAGATGGATAGTGGAATCCAGAAATTGCCACAAAGTCCATTTTCAAATTCTTCGAGAAAACCATTCCGATGACTCATGTACACAATCTAAGGGAATTCTTTCGTATTGCTGGAGCCCTAATTAATCGATACCATCTTGTTATCGAGATGCAAGGCATACAAGGCGTGGACAATGTGCGACATAACAATTGGCCTGTATCAAGTAGAACTTGCCCCATCTTATGTTCAAGACAAGCTGCAACGAGAAGAAGATGAAGGAGTTTCAACTAGATACGCGACTTAATGAACCTGGTTTGATCAGAGTACGAGTATATTCTCGTTTCTGAAATGCGACAAGGTACCAGCTGTGGATAGCGCTCAATGAGATCGATGAAGTAGGACCAGGCAATAACGAAACGTTTCTCGGTTATTACTGCACATGTAAGTCAGGGGCCAGAATTCTTGGCACTTGCGCACATATTGCAAGCGTTTTATGGTACCTGGGTTATGCACGTCACCAGCAACACATAAAGTATCCTCAAACTTCCTTGCTACAAAGGATTCTAGACGCTGCTAATAGAGGTGATCAAGCGAACCCGAATCAAGAGCCAGAAATAGTTTAATATTTCGCAAAAGCTAGTGGGATTGGTTCTATTCACTGATTATGAGCGCTTAGCGTTGGGCACTCTTGAGAACAGTACAATGTAATTATCGGAATGTACGCACTAGTTACTAATGTTGTTTTGGGTACCATTTCTGCCTTTAAAAAAGTGATGAATTAGTCAAGTTAAAATCTTGGGCGCTTGGCGTTTGATCGTTTTGAGAAGCGCGCTATATGAGTCAACTGTGTAGGCGAAAATATGACAGACCACGATCTGAACCGTGATTTCTATGTTGACATCGCTTTTTTAACTAAATCTATTGTAATTCGTTCTATTCACTGATTATGAGCGCTTAGCGTTGGGCACTCTTGAGAACAGTACAATGTAATTATCGGAATGTACGCACTAGTTACTAATGTTGCTTTGGGTACCATTTCTGCCTTTAAAAAAGTGATGAATTAGTCAAGTTAAAATTTTGGCCGCTTAGCGTTTGATCGTTTTGAGAAGCGCGCTATATGAGTCAACGGTGTAGGCGAAAATATGACAGACCACGATCTGAACCGTGATTTCTATGCTGACATCGCTTTTGTAACCAAATGTGTTATAATTCGTTTTATTCACTGACCTTGAGCGCTTAGCGCCGCATAGCGCTAAAACTGTCCATTTTTTTGTGGATTTTTTTACGGATATTTTATCCGGCACTTATAACCTTAAAAATAACAAAGTTTCAGCTAAATCCACCGAAAGCCATTTTCCCATACATTTAGTGGGGGGTCCTTTGAGAACCTTCCGCGTTGCTTGCCCGTACCTGAGTCCGCTATCCTCTCCACCCGGGTCGACTTCTCGGCACTTTCATCACCGCTGCTGTCACTGCGATTAACTTTACCCATCCCCCCACTGCCAATGATTTCAGAAACGTCAGCTGTTGCTGCCACTACGTTTTTCTGCTCTGTGCGATCGTCCAGTAACTGTTTCCCTCTGGCGCCAGTTTGTGGATTTCGCGTCGTCAACATCCTACCTTACCCAAAGTTCCGCGACGTTTCCCGCCTTTATCACCTACTTCTTGCCCTCCTGACCAAGCAACTATTTTTCCACTCCCAGCCTCAAAAACTTCACACGCTCCAAATTTTCACTTCAAACCACTCACTTTTACCCTTCACAACTTTGCCTTCGCACACCCTTCTTTCTTTACACTCGCTCTCCGCACTCTCTGCCTTTTCTGGATCCACTCGCCCTTATTAACTTCAGCAAAGTCAAAAATACCGTTTATATGATTTCAAAAATTAAAATTTTACCATGGTTTTTTAAAAATTCAAATTATTAATTTATTTATCTTGAATCTACTGATGCAAATTTGCGACATTTTTCGAAAATAATTTGTGTACCTAATTAAAAAAGCAACTTACGATATTTTTAAGAACTGACCAATGATTGAATTATAATTATATATAAACATTATATAAACAATTTATAATTGATAATAGCAATCTCAATTGATAAAATCATTTATTGTTATCATTATTATGTATAATAATATTATTTTAGAATAATGCGAGAAATTTGCGGTTTTTTTTCTGAAATTTACAACTTGTGGTCCAGTTCTTTCAGGTTGAGGTAACAATAAATGTAACTTATAAGATTAATGAATTAAACACATTATTATTGTTTATAACTGACTTTTTCTATAGAAATTATAGATAGTTGCTGTTTTTCTAAAAAAATTCAAACTTTTTGTCCACTTTTTACTTAGCGAGATAACAATTAATGCAATTTAATGAAGATAATTGTTTAAACAATTTATTATTGCTTACAACTACCTTCTTAATTAATTCTAGAATTTTGTGAGTTTTTCTGAATCTTTTAGTTTTTTTCTACGTTTTAGTTACGGACAGATAATAAATATTATTATTAATGTTAGTTTAAACAAAAAAGCTCTCAGTAACTAGTTTAAGACAATTTATACTCAATATGATTTAGTTGAAAAATTTGAAGAATAATTCAAATATCTGTTTCATTTCAGAGGAATATATTTAAGAAAAAAGAAAAAGGTTATTCCCAAAAGGATTTTCTTTAACGTTTATTTATTACTTTTCATCTAAATAAAAAGTCGAAGAAAATCTGACAATAAAAAAAACAACAACTTTCTAGCATTATTCAAAAAGAATATTATAAATAATCATAATAAACTTCTTAAAGAATTACTTACGTTAAATTTAATGGATTACTGCCTTGATATACATAAAGGTTAAATAATATCTAAAAAATTAGGAAAAAACTGCTACTTTTTAACTCTATTCCAAAAAAAATGTATGAGAACAATAATTTATTGTTAAAATAAGTTATTTAAATATTTAATTATCATTGAAACGTAGTATTTGATGTATTCAAATCAAATTATATACACAAACGTAAACAAATAATAATTAGCGTTACAAACTTGCGAAAAATAATTTTTGACATATGGAGTTTTTCTTGGGACCCTATAAGTCAAAATTATGGGAGTGTTATTTAAGAATTAATTATTTATCTGAATTCTATAGGTGATTGGGAAAATAAATCTCAAGTTTTAATTCGATTAACTTGAAATTTATGATTTTTATTTAAATTCACAAAAACCCTTTTCACTTATGGAAAATAGTATTAAAATTATAGGGTTTGCAGAATATCTAAATATAATTTTTTTAAATAAAGGGCTTTTTTGTAGATATTATTAAATTTCAATACAATATGTATAAATGGTTTTTAAATTATAAATAACAAATTTAATTAAATATTGATTTACAGTGTATTTAATAAGTAACGATAAAGCTCGTCAAACCTAACAATATTTTCCCATTGGATTTGAAATTGAGAAATTCAACACAAATTGAAATTGAATAATGTTACCAATGAATGGATTAAAAGTATTAATAAATTTAATAAATTTAATAAAAATTTGTTTAAAATTATTGTAACAATTAATTTTTTAATAAAAGTTGCACAAGTCATTTGAAAAAAGTTAATATTTTAAGAATTAGTAATATATTATGAAGCTTTTTTTATAAATGTTTTATAATGTCAGAAATGGCTTTTTTTAAAGAATTCAATAAAAATTTTGTATAGTAATTTATGAAAAAAATATTCCCAATACCTTTCATTATAAATATTCTGCAGGGTTTTACATTTTTTTTAAACTCTAAAATATAAAAAATTTTATAGGGCGCAAGAGATTTCGATTACATGTGAAACTGAGAAACAACTAGATTTCGTCCTTCGATTCGAGGATAACAATCACTTTGATTTTCTAAAAGTTTCTCATGTCCCACCGGAAAATGTCCAAGTTTTAGTGACAGAAAATCAACTTTTGAATTTTAAAATGCAACTGGACCAAAATGGCATAAAATACAAAGTTCTTGTAGACGATTTTCAAAAAGTAATTGATGAAGAATCAAAAGCCCAAAGACGAGCGCTAATGTTGGCAAATCGCTCTCATCAAGGAGATGAAAATGATACATACGATTTTGATCACTTCCCACGTCACAATGCGGTAAGATTTATTTTAAATAAATTTATATGAATTTTTATTATAATTATTATAAAAATCAATCTTATATCTGATAATGAAAGCAGGGTGGCCTCGAAAGTTCATTTTCAAAATTCCCTGATTTTTACTTGACGAATTTTTCATATACCTGAATATTAATACTTAAAGACCAGAATGTAATTTTTAAAATTTTTTAATCATAGACTTTTTTATAAACGCAATAATGAAATTTTATGTTTGAATTTAAAGGATTCAAATTTATTTACTAATTTCAAATAAAAAATAGAATTTTTCTGACATTAACGATAAATTTGCAATAAAAAAGTTAAATTTTTAAGCAAAACATATTTCCCTTTGATAAAAAAAACTTTGATTTGTACCTTTATAATTAAATTTTCAACATAAAACTGAATTTGTACCATATTGTTGAACTTTCAACCTAAAAAGAATAATTTTTAAACAAATTGTTGCATTTTTAACTGAATAACTAAAATTTTCAAAAGACAGTTGACTTTATAACAAAAAGATAAAGTTTTAACCCAAAAGGATAAATTCTCAATAAAAAAATCACATTTTTCACAAAAAATGAGTACTCCTTAACAAAAGTATTGAATTTTCTAAGAAATAGTGGAACTTCAATCCAAATAATTGAATTTTCTATATGCAGAGATAAATTTATAAAAAATAATTTTTTTTACAACAACAACAAAACGAACAGTTTAACTCTAAACGTAATTGAATTAAAATTGGGCAAAGGAAACAAATTTTTAAAGAAATAGTTTAACTTTAAAAATGATCTAATTGCTAACTTATAAAGATGAATTTTCAAACAATTGGTTGAAATTTTAATGAAAACGTATTTAAATTTAACCAAATAGTTCAGTTTATAATCCAAACACACGACTTTTTAAGGCAGTTGAATTTTTAACAAAAAGAAATTCTGAACAAAGAATGTAATGATTGGTATTTCAATAACAAAAAAAAACTAATTTCAATTAAATGGTTATAGTTTTAACTTAAAAGTTGAATTTTAATAAAAATAATTAAATTTACCTACAAAATTTGAATTTTTAACTGCGGCATTTAAAAATATTAAGACAAGTTTTTAGCCTAATTTTTACCTAAAAAGACGATTAAAAAAATCAAATGAATCCTCGACCAACAAAACAAACAAAAACAAAAAAATGCTTTTAAAATCTTCTAGTTAAATTTTTTTATAAGGCTGAAAAAGTCACATTTTTATCCAAAAAAATAATTTTAACAAAAAGATTTCATAAGAAAATAGATTTTAAAGTAAAGACGTTGAATGTCATAACCAAAAATAAGCATTTTTAACTAAAAAGTATCAGTTTCCAACGAAAAATGGAAAATTTACTATTTCAGTTGAAAAGAATAATCTTAAAAAATCGTTAAATTTTAAATAAAGAGATGAAAAATTAACGAAAAAATAAGGCTTTAACCCAAGAATTTTATCCACGTAGTTGAATTGCTAATTGAAATTGTACATTTTGATAAAAATAGTCCAACTTTCAATGGAAGCTATCAATTTTTAACTAAAATAATAAATCTTCAACTGGAAACATTAAGTTTTTAGTTGAAATTGTTAAATTATCAGTTAAAATAATTACTTTTGAAATAAAGAAATGAATTTTCAACCAGAAAAATATTATTTTGACTAAAATGATAAATATGAAAGCCAAAAAATATTTTTCAACAATTCGGTTGAACCTTCAATCACGCAGTTAAATTTTTAAAAGAAAGATTAATTTTAAGTAAATAAAGCAATAGTTGATACCTC
The DNA here is from genome assembly GCF_010883055.1 of Belonocnema kinseyi. Taxonomy (NCBI): domain Eukaryota; kingdom Metazoa; phylum Arthropoda; class Insecta; order Hymenoptera; family Cynipidae; genus Belonocnema; species Belonocnema kinseyi. Next base: position 93,835,052 of record NC_046665.1, read on the forward strand.
AACACAAAAACATTTTTATTTTAAATGAAAAACAGTTTAATTTATTGATAAATATGGATTTTCAACCATATTTTTATTTGAAACATTGTTATCCAAAAAGATAAAATTTATACTAAAACAGATGAACTTTTAAACGCATTTTAAATAAAAAGTTTATTTTCTGATAAGGTATTTAAATTTTCAATAAAAAAAGACAAATTTCGAACAACGAAATTGAATTTTGAAAGAAAACGGATGAGGAGATAAATCTTCCACTAAAATGATAAAGCTTAAAATGGAATAGTTTAATTTTTAGTTGAAGGAATTAATTTTTGACCAAAAATAAACGAATTTTTTAAAGAATAAATACATTTTTAATTAAAATTAAAAGTTTTAAATCAAAACTTTTTTTTAAAGTAGTTTAACATCCAATCAAGTATTTCAATTTAAAAAAATTTCAAACGAGTAATATAAAAGCAAATATTTAAACAAAAAATATCCTTAGTTTAAATAAAAACCAGTTGAATTGACCCAAAAAGAATGAATTTTTAATCATACAGTTGTATTTTTATCCAAAAAAGATCAAACTTTTGATAAAAAAGATGAAATTTTAAACGAAAAATACATTTTTATACCAAAATGCCAAGTTTTTAAAGAAATAGTTGAATCTTCTATAAAAAAAAGTATCATCTAAGTTTTCTACACCAAAATGATAATTTTCAACTAAAAGTAAATTTTTCGAACAAAACTGTTCAATTTTTTACCCAAAAAGATAATTTTTCAATAACACATTTAAATTTTTAACAAAAAACAATGTTTTTTCAAAAAAACTGCTGAATTTTGAACCAAATATTATAATTTTTAACCATAAATATAATGGTGAGGAGTCACAAATTGTAAAGAGATTTATAAATGTAAATACAAGGCAAAATTCATATTAAAAATTTCCTAAATACTTTTCATTAATATTCAGCGAAGAGAATTTCAATATTGTAACGTTTTAAATTTAGAATCTTTTACACACGGTACAAGAAATTTCATTCTGAAATTTAAGAGTTAAGATTTATTATCCTTGACAATAATTAAAAGTGCATCATAGAAATTCTCTAACTTTTGTAATTTTCTTTTTAAATTGCAAGGCATTTCGCTGCCCTAAATTTTATAATGTCTGTAAAAATATAAATGATCAATTTTCAGATAAATGATTATATGGAACAAATGACAAAAAAATATGAAGATGTCACTCTATTTTCCATTGGTTATTCCTATGACGGCCGTTCTATTAACGGTGTGAAAATTTCAAGTGGAGGAAATAAAACGAAACCTGCTATTTTAATTGACGGTGGAATTCACGCTCGTGAGTGGATCTCTCCTGTTACAGCCCTTCATACAATTTCTGAACTTGTAAATGAAAAAAACAAAGAGTTGTATAAAAATGTCGATTGGTACATTATTCCGGTGCTGAATCCAGATGGTTACGAATTCACGCACGGCAAGGTATATTGTTCATATTACATATTTTTATTTTATAATAATAATAACAAAATAAATAAATAAAGTGGGACGATGGTCGTGGGGCCTAAAGCGTAGGCTTTAAACCCACTCCGTTGGCTTGCGGTTTCGATTCCCGCCTCGTACTCTAGAAGAGCCTCGGCGGCCCATGCGGTGAACACTAGCCTATCAAGGGAGATGTTTATCTCCGGAGAGTCGTGGGACCGGTACCTCGAGAGAAAAAGGTTTTCTCTAAGTACTTAAAGCTGTTGCTCTTGGTGGTTCGGAACCCACCTTAAACTGTAGGTCCCCCTTCCACCACCAAGTAAGTGTGTGGGGGGTATGTAAAGGAATAAAGAAAAAAAGGTGCATGAAAAATGTAAACCTTAGGGGACACATTAGAAGATTTTCCACTACTGCTACTAATAAAAAACTCTTATTGCCGTTTTTTGCAATCAGATCTAGTTTAACAGATATTTTCAATTCAATTTTTCAATAAAAAAGTATCAAACCACTTTTTTAAGGGTGAAAAGGGTTTTTGAATTTTCAACAGTTTTAAAACATCAGACGATCAATCATATTGTTACTTGTTTAAGAATTTTATGCAGTTCTAAATCATGAGACGATTACTCACATTGTAATTTTGTTTTGGGATTTCATGCAGTTCTAAAACATAGGGCGATTAATCAAATTGTATTCGTTTCTAAATGTCATACAGATGTAAAAATATAAGATGATCAATCACATTGTTACTTGTCTATGAATTTCATACACTTCTGAAACATAGTGCGATCAATCACAATCTCATATTTCTGAATTTCATGCAATTTTATAACAAGAGACGATCAATCACATTGTTACTTGTTTATGAATTTCATTCAGTTCTGAAACATAAGACGATCACTCACATTTCATTCGTTTCTGAGCCTCATATAGTTGTGGAACTTGAGACTATCAATCGCATTGTTATTGGTTTATGAATTTAATACAGTTCTGAAACAAAAGGTGATTATTCATGTGTTAATATTTTAATGAACTTCATGTAGTTCTGGAACATAACACGATCAATTTGGAAACGAATATAAACGTGGGTGATTAGGACTGTATGCAATTCACAAACAAGTAAATGTGTGATTGATCGTTTAATGTGTCAAAACTATATGAAATGCAGGAAAAAAAATGAGTATTAGTTTTATTATTTAAAAATTAATGAAAATCCAAAACAAATTACAATGTCATTGAACGCCTAATATTTGAAAACAGCATGGAATGCATAAACATATGATTGATCTTCTTACGTTTAAGAACTGCATAAAATAAAAATGTGAGTGATCGTCTTATGTTTTAGAACTGTATGAAATTCTGAATAAAGTTACAGTTTGATTGTACTTTTAGCATTTTAGAACTGTATGAAATTCATAAATAAGTAAATATGTGATCGATCTTATTGTTTTTCACAACTTTAATGTGCAGAATCAAAGTGATTGGTCGTCTCATGTTTTAGAACTGTATAAAATTCCTAAACATTTAACAATGTGATTGACCTTCTTACGTTTCAGAATCGCATGAAATTGAAGTACAAATAAAAATGTGAGGGATCTTCTTATATTGTAGAACTGTCTGAAATTAAGACAAAAATGACAATGTGATTGTTTGTTTTGTGTTTAAGAATTGCGTGCATTTTATAAACATGTAGCAATGTGATTGATCGTCCTTTGTTTTAGAACTGCATCAAATAAAAAAATTTGTTTAAAAATGCATGACATTGCAAAAAAATAGCGATATCATTAGACGCCTTATATTTGAAAACTGCATGAAATTCATTAACATATAAGAATATGATTGATCATCTTACGTTTCAGAACTTCATGAAATTTTAATTTAAAATAAAAATGTGAGTGATCGTCTCATGTTTTAGAACTGTATGAAATTCTAAAACAAATCACAGTGTGTTTGGTCGTCTAGTGTTTTAGATCTGCATGAACTTCATAAACAAGTACAAATGTGATTAATCGTATTGTGTTTCACAACTTTATGAAGTCAAAAATAACGTGATTGATCGTCTCGCGTTTTAGAACTGTATAGAATGTCTAAACATTTATCAATGTGGTTGATATTCTTACGTTTCAGAATCGCATGAAAATGAAATAGAAATAAAAGTGTGAGGGATCGTCTTATATTGTTTATCTGTATAAAATTCAGAAGCGAATTACAATGTGATTGTCAAAATGTGATTGACAAAAAATGGAGATGTGATTTAACGGTTTATATTTGAAAACTTTATGAACTTCCTAAACACATTTACGATCTTATTGATGTTTTAACGTACCACAACCGCATGAAATAAAAAAATCATAATGTGATAGATCGTCATATGTTTTAAAAGTGCAATAAATTCAAAAACCATTGAAAATCTGATCGAAAGTCTTATATTTCAGAAATATATGGAATTCGTAAATATTTAACAATATAGACTGCGTAATATTGAAAAGAAACGTGCACATTTTTAAAGATATCTCACGAGCAGATAATCCAAATTAAACTTCTTTCCAGATACACATCTATTTAACTAGAACAGATAGGAACAAACGAAAGCCAGATAAAAAGTTCTTTGGAAATAATATTTTAAATTTAATGAGGATATAGGTAATTTTTGTTTTAATAAAATAAATTAAGTTACTTGATTACAGGATCGCCTTTGGAGGAAAAATCGGTCTAAAATTGGACATCGACAATGCAGAGGTGTTGATTTAAATAGAAACTTTGGCTACAAATGGAAACGTAATTAATTTTCTTTTAACGAATTGTTTTTTTTTAATAAATAATTTTGGTTCATCATTATTTATTATTTATAGTGTCGGGACGATCAAGACATCCTTGCCATATAACTTACGCTGGAAAGGCCCCATTTTCAGAATTGGAAAGTCAACATTTGCGTGATTTTTTCCTTTCCAAAAATGGCACTATCAAGATTTATTTAACTTTACACTCGTTTGGAAAGGTAAGATTATTTTTAGTTTAGGATAAATATTAAATTTATCAGTTCTTAATTTTTAAGTGTTTTTGGTTTTAGTATTTGTTGTATCCATGGGGATACACACCAGCTGAAGTTCCCGAAAACGAAGATGTATTAGTGAGTGTATATTCTTGAAATATTTAATTTACTGAAATAGTTTATATTAGTAAAAAAATATATTTTTCAGTTAAAGTTAGGAGTAATAGCTGCAGTTAAACTAAAAGCTCTTTATGGTACTGAGTATAAAATTGGAAGTGCTGCACGGATATTATGTAAGTTTTAGCATATTTTCATTGAATTATAAAAAAATAAGCATTTTTTTAGAACATGTTTTTTAATTATTTAAAATTTAAATCAGGGTCCCTGCGAAATTTAATTTGTTTAATTTTCTGACTTTTTTCTGATTTTTCACAAATGTAATTAAACAATTCTGAGTTAAAACTTATAAATTTTTTATTCTTTTGACTGGCACTGCCTAATTACTTGCAAAAAGTGAAAGAGAGACGATTCAAGGTAAATTTCAAACATTCATATTGAATAGAAAAATTTTTTAAACCCATGAAATGCAATGGATTTCAGTAAAATTAAATTGAATTTAGAGGAATTTCATTGAACTCAAAAAATTCCTGAAAATTCAAAAGAATTTCAGAGCATTTAAGAGAAATCCACAAAATAAAATAAATTCCAGAAAAATCAGAATAATGAATAAGAATTCAGAATGAATTCTAAATAAATCTAAATTTATTGCCAAAAATATTTCAAAATATCCTCAGATTTTCTAAACCTTATGGAATCAGTGAATTCTTGTGAATACAATTTTGTAAGTCCATTAAAATATCATAAGATCCCTCGAACTTCTACGAAATTTATTGATATTTTTCCGAAAACACGGAAAAATTAAAATTGTAAGAAATTTTTTACAAACATTTGAAAATTCTTCAAAATCCCTTAGAATAATTAAAATCCTTTGAAATCCCTTAAAGCTTTTTCAATATTTCCAACATTACTTATAATATTTTAACGTAACTTGAAATATTTAAAATCCTTTTAATCCCTTCAAAATATTAGAAGAAAAACATATTTCTTGGAATTTTTATCAATACCCTAAAGTATTTAAAATTCTTAATAATTTGTTGCAGTCTCTTGAATTTTTTTTAAATTCCCTAAAATATTTTAAGTCCTTTAAAATCCCTTGAAACGTTTCGAACTTCTTGAAAATTCCATACAATTTAAAAAAATGGTCTAAAATCTTAAAACAATTTTAGAATTACTTCAAATTATTAGAATTAATTAAAACTTCTGTAGAATGATTTAAAATATTTCAAAATTTTTCAATTCTCTTAAAGTTCCTTACAATTTTCTAAAGCGCATGAACATTCCGCGAAAATTTCTAGAATACCCTTAAATAATTGAAAACATATGAAATAACTATAAACTTTTAAAAGCTCTTAAAATTTTCATACAAATTTGGAAAACGCAGTAAAACCTTCAAATCTTAAAAACATGATATAATTTCTTAATTTCATTCAAATCCTTGAAAATTTCTTAAGAATTTGAAAATCTTTTGAAACTGCATTCTAATCTTGCAAAATACACTAATGTTTTGCAAATCCTTTACAATCCCTAAAATGTTGTAAAAAACTTTTACTTATTCCTTGGAATTTTCTAAATTATCCTTAAATCTTAAAAAAATTATAATATTTCAAATTTTTAGAAACCTTTCAAAATAAATTAGAATCTTTAAAAATACCATACAAACTTTCAAAATTATTTGAAATCCCCTCAAATCTTTTGCAGTGACTGAAATTTGGTGAAGCTTTTGAAAATTTCTTGGAATCCTCTGAAATATCCTCAAAATTAAAAAAAATTAGGGCCTTCAAATTTTGTAGAAACTTTGGATATACCTTGGAATTTTTTTAAATAACATAAACCTAACAGTTTCTATTAAATTGTTTCATATCTTCCATAATTATTTAAAAACTCATACTATTCTTTAACTCCTTAAAAAAAATTTTAATTCTTTTGTAATGCCTGAAATTTGGTAAAGCTTTTGAAAAATTCTTGAAATCTTCTAAAATCTCTTCAAAACTTAAAAAAATGTAATCTTTCGAATTTTCTAAAAAGTTTAGATTTAGCTGAGAATCTTTAAAAATCACGTAAAACTCATAGTTTTTATTAAATTGTTTTATATCTTTCAAAATTCTTTAAAACTTCGTATAATCATTTAAATCCCTTACAATTTTTAAAATCCTTAGAAATGTCTTGGAAATTTTCAATTTTTTTAAAAAATGCTTTAAGTTCCTTTAAATTTCCCTAAAATATTTTAAATTCTTAAAAATTTCTGAACTACTGTTAAGCTTTTTAAAATTCCTCAAAATCATCTAAAATATCCCAGAATCTTTGAAAATTTGTTCGATCTCAAAAAAAGTTCACATCTATGAAAATTTTTAAATCTTTGGAAATATCTTAGAATATTTTAAAATATCTTAAAAACTTATAGGTCTCATAAAATTGTTCCATATCTTCCGAAAATTTTCAAAACTCCTGTACATTATTTTTAAATTTCCTAAAATCATTCAAATCTTTGGAAATTTCTTGAAAATTCAAAAATCATTTGGAAATGCCTTGGAATCTTTCAAAATATACTAGAAATTTTTGAATCCTTTAAAATCCCCAAAATGTCGTAAGTTTGTTGAAAATTTCTTGGAATCTTCTAAAATATTCTGAAATCTTCAACATCTTTATAACTTTTTAAATTGTTTTTTTACCTTTGGAAATATCTTTTAATCTTTTGAATTGATTTGAAAAAATATGGAATTTATTTTTCCCTAAAAGAAACAAAAACAAGAAACAAACTCAAGGCTTTTTTATAACTGAAAACCTTAAAAAATGGCATTCCAAAAAATCAAAAAGAAAAAGAACTTTGTTGTTAAATAAAAAATGTTTAAAATGATTTTTGAGAAGTTCGTCAATTTCTCATGACCATTTTTAACTGCATCATTATATTCAAAATAAAGATTATATACTTTGCCTATCTGATGCCAGGCATTATACATAATGCCTAGGGCTTATGTGTGTGGGCATTCCACACGCAATTTTCCGCTAAAATTTTTTTCCAATAATACATTTTTTTTTGTTTGACACTCAAAAATAGTCGATAAGTATTTTTTATTTCAACATGACGCGCAAAGTTTTAAAGAAAAATTTCAAAAATATTTTATGTTTATAAAAAATACCTTTTTCAATTTCTTATCCTGTAATATTAAACAAAGATATGAAAATTTATACACAAGATAGGATGTGCGCCTTTTCATCGACTTTCGAATAAACTATAGTAAAATCCACTTTAATTATTTATTTATTAATATAATTTAAATATTTTATTTTATTTTAAAGAGTATACTAAACGTTTTTCTTCACCTGGCAGAAATTTGGGAGTGGGTCGTGAAATACTTTCAAAGCAATTAATTTTTGAATAGCGGCTCACGCGCGCAAAGTACTTTTTTATAAACATAACTTTTTTTTATTTATCGAAAACTTTGCGCCTCATATTAAAATAAATAAATACGTATCGAATATTTTTAAGCTTGGAATTCCCAATATATTGCCTAGGTGAAGTATGTAATTTATATTTGATTATATGCGTTGCGTCAAGTGGTCAGGCATTATATATAATGCCTAGGGATTAAATGTAATGACTGAAATATA
>NC_046665.1:93843345-93848914 GCF_010883055.1 Belonocnema kinseyi
TATAATATGTGCACTTATATGAGCATTTGCACTAACAAAAGGACATTTATTCTGAAAAAGTACTGAATTATTGCGCAAAATGTCGTCAAAATATCTTTGGAATTACCGATTACCGCATTTCGTGACACATTCGTGACCCATATCGGGAACTCCCGATTGTCGTAATTCCCGGCCTACATTGAAAAATGATAAGTTTAATAATTTTGATGACCTTTTTTTTAACGGGTCAGGGTAAATTACCCATCAGGCAGTATATGTATTAAAATTAGAAATTTTAACACTTTTGTTAAAAAGTTATCTTTTTTGGTTAAAAATTCATCTTTTTAGATTGAAAATTCCATTTTTTTCGTATACACTTATTTCCTCTTCAAAATTTCAGATTTTGATCGTGAAAAGTCAACTGAAATCTTTTTTAACAAAAAATTTAACTGTTTTTTTGAAAAGTTATTGTTTTGATTCAAAGTTCATCTGTTTTAGTAGAAATTTCTTTTATTTTGTTATGAAAGTGAAAATTTTTATTTAAAAATTATTTTCTCCTTGCTTGAGTATTGAACTGTTTTGTTTAAATCACTTTGTTAGGAAATCATGTTTTTTATTAAAGATTTCTATTATTAGTTAAAAATTCATTGAAAGTTGAAAGTTAAACTATTTTGTTGAAATTTAATCTTTTTTAATGAGTAGATTGTTAATTTTTTTTTGATTCAAGGCTTATGTCTTTCATTGAAAATGTTACTCTTCATCGGAAAAGCCTTTTGTAATTTAAAATTCCATTTTTAACTGTAAATGTAACTTTTCCATCTTTTATCAAATTATTTCATATCCTCCGGAACTTTTTTGCTCATTAAATTATTTTTAAATTCCTTAAAATAATTCGAATCTTTGGAAATTCCTTGAAAGTTTGAAAATATTTTGAAAATGCCCAGGAATCTTTTTAAATACTCTAAAGTATTTTAAATCCTTTGAAATATAATATTCTTTCAATAATCTAAAATTATTTGAAACTTTTAGAAATTATGAAATTCTCTAAAGTATTATACAATATTTTAAATCCCTTAAAATCATTCAAATCTTCGGAAAATAAAAATTTTTTAATTCTTTAAAAAATTCATTGGGAGTTTTTTAAAATACTCTAAAACATTTGAAATTCTCTAAAATCTTTGAATTATTCTAAAGCTTTTGAAAATTTCTTGAAATCTTCTAATATCATAGAACCTTCGAAAACAATTTTAATTCTCAAAAAAATGTTAGCCTTTTAAATTTGGTTAAATCTTTGGAAATACTTTCATAAATTCCTTGATAATTTTCAAATCGATGGAAATTGCTTTGCAATCTTTCAAAATACTCTTAAATATTATAAATCCTTTAAAATATTTCTAAACTCCTTCAGAACTTTTTGAAGTTCTTGAAAATTCCTTGGAAGTTTTAAATGTGCCCTAAGATCTTCAGAATCCTTCGGAATACACTTATGTTATTTATATCTACATAAACTTCATTGAAAACTTTTAAAAAACTAAAATATATTTATAATTCTTTAAAATCTTTTCACAACTTTTTAAAGATCGTGCAAATACCCTAAAATCTTTCAAGTTCTTCGAAATTTATTTGAATCATTAAAATTGAATGAAAATTATTTAAATTATTTCTAAAAACCCCTAAAATATTTCAAATTCTTTAATATCACTTGAAATTCCTTGAAACATTTTTAAGATCTTGAAAATTCTTTGCACTATTTTTTAAAAACCTACAATTCATAAAATTCTCTAAAATCTCTCCAAATAATCAAAGCCTTTTAATAATTTCTTAGAATTTTTCAAACGATGGATTTATTTATCAGAATAAAATTGACTAATTAGTCTTTCTGTTTGAAGGTGTTATTATAGTGACGTTATACTTGAAAAATAACTAAAAAGCCATTTTTCTAAAATCCCTGATTTTTTCATGACTTTTTCCTGTTAAATTTAAAAATATATAAATTATGCATTTAATTTTGCAGATCCAGCAGCTGGCGGAAGTGATGATTGGGCAAAGGCAATTGGTAAAGCAGACATTGCATTCACTATAGAATTACCAGGCACTTCTTTCGTTATAGATCCTTCATTAATAAAGCCTATTGGTCTGGAAACCTTTGAAGCTTTTAGAGTTTTTGGCGTATATGCGGAAATTGTTTATAAAGATTTATAAATCTGTGAAATTATTATTAAATAAAAAATTTAAGTATGAAGTGCAATGCAAAATATAAAAGGAAACATTGTTATATAAATTTCATTTTTGGAAAGTGATACTTCAGTATATTTCAAGATAATTCATGATTCGGAGACTTTACACTATCACATCAAAATGATATTTTTTTCATTAGTTTAAAGGATTTTTTATAATGAAGTTTTTTATTATTTCGTAACATTTCGCTAGTTTACAAAATTTTGGATCATTTTGCAGTTTGTTAAGTGTTCCGATTAAATTTGTACCCCGGGATTAAATCGCTTTTTAAAATTTTATTGTAGGAAGAATAGAAAAAGAAAAGGAAAGTCCATAAATAATAAAAACTAAAAAGGTAATCTGAACCTAACATTTTTTAATATCGTCAATTATTTCCCACATCCGTTTAATAATTTTTAATTAAAATATTTTAAAGTATTTAGTTACAATTTGGAATTGTTTCCAGTTACAGGATTAGAAATGAGCGTCTTTTAATACTGAAATTATTATTTCAGAAAGATCAAAATCGTAAAAATTCAGATTAGTTTCAAAGTAGAATTATTGAAAATTATGAGTGTTTGAAATAATTGAAGAAATTTTCAGTTTGATAAACTTTTAATTAGGGTTTTTTTTATGTTTTATTTAATTTTTAACAATTTGGAATTCTAAAAATTATGCCTCACGGTGGGAAAATAGCATCTGATTTTTTATTTGATTTTATTCTTGTTTCATTAATTATTTTTTGATCTATATTTAAATCTGTTTTTATTTGATTTTAATCTCATTAAAATTTCTTCAATTTGAATTTTGTTTTGAGAGCTCAAAAGGTAAACCAGTTATAAACAAACCTGACACAGAAATCACCTTTAATCTAAGTCAGTTTAATTAAGATTTGAGAAATTTAAATGAGATTAAAATCGAATTTAAAATCCTGTTTAACGTCCAATAATCAAGTTAATGTGAGGAATTTCTAAAAATAAAAACAAGAATCTAAGTAACAAATTGGGACAAATTTTCTGTTCCTGCTTGCTAAAGATTTTATCTCATTTTTATTTTACTTTTTTGCCTTAATAAGGGTGCTGTATTAGTGCCAAAACGTTGGTGATTATTTTTTATAATTGTTTTTTATTGTGATTTAATTTTTTTTTAAATACCAAGGAAATAAAAAAGACAAGGAAGTTGATTTTGTTAGTTGCCTTCTCATTTTTATGTTCGCTTTTTTATTTTTGTCCAAAGAGAAAACGAATTTTGTTTCCCTTTTAGGGACAAAAGGGAAAAGTTTTTTTTAGATTCCAATAAGAACATTTTATAGTGGTTGTACAAATTTGATCGTTAGATCCTTGGTTTTATTTTCATGAATTCTTCAAATTAACTTGATTATTGGACGTTAAATAGAATTTTAAATTTAATTTTGATCTCATTTAAATTTATTAAATTTTTTTTCAAAGTTCAAAAACCAATTTAGTTATGAATAAATATGTCATAGAAATGTCATCTAATACAAGTCAGTTAAATTCAAATTTGAGAAATTTAACTGAGATTAAAATCGAATTTAAAATCCTATTTAACGTCTAATAATCAAGTTAGTGTGAAGAATTTTTCAAAATATAACCAAAAATCTGGCGACCGAATTTGGACCAATTTTCAGTTCCTGTCTGCTAAATATTTCATTTTATTTTTATTTTTATTTTACTTTATCTTATGCCTTGATAAGGGTGCTATATAAGTTCCAAAACGTTCGTGTTCAAAAAAATTTTTTTTATTGTGATTGGATAATGAAAAAACACGAAAAAGATGAAAAAGAGAAAGAAGGAGTTTGGCTAACTTCTCATTTTTCTTTTCTCTTTTTTATTTTTGTCCAAACGAAACACTATATTTTTTTCATTTTTAGGGAATATAATATTATTCTTGGTTTTTTAAAAGTTATTGTTCATAATAATTAAATTCACATAGGCTAATTTTCATATCTTTTGAGGCTGACACAGTCATAGAAAAAAAATCCTGGTCATTTCCCAGATTTTTCCCGGTTCGAAAACATTTTTCACGATTAATGAAATTGAAAAAATCGAACCTCAAAGCTACAAATTTTTTATTTGAAGCAATTAAAACTGAACTGCAAACTTAGACACTCAAAGTGGAACTCTTGTATTATTTTGAAATTATTTTGAAATTAAGAATAGTTATAAAGTTTTATTTTGTAAACAGATTCCAAATCGTCTTGCCAAATAAATTATTATTGACTTTTTTAATCTAAACGTATATTTCAATTTAAAAAAGCATTAATTAACTTATATTCAAAGTAGATCAATTATTAAGGTTTTTATCCGAAATCTTTAATTGCAAAAGCTTCTAAGTTTTAATTGTTCAAGTCTTTAAAACTGCATTTAAAAAATTCTTACATTAAAATGTACGCCTAAAAATTAAAATTTTAAATGGAAATTTTTTAATGAAAATATTTTCAAATAAGGCATTCTAAGCTGAATAATATCATAATTGAAAAAGATAATAATTCAACTACTCATTTAAAAAACGTTTAAAATTCCTTTAAAATTTATTAAAATATTAAAAATTTGAGATGTTTCAAGAGAGTCGTCGAGCCTGATTTTTCGAATAGGCATTCATTTTTTTTATAAATAAACGAATATGACGAAAAAACGCTCATTTTTCTATTTGGCGTTCCCAGTGCTCTTCAATAACATGACAATAATTAAAATCAGCAAGTTTCATAAATTAATATGAGTTAAAGATTAAAAATTTTTTTAAAAGAAATTTTTTTCGAATAAATGTTTTTTACAACTTTCCAGATTTCACGTTCTTCTCAATTATATTGCAAGAAATTTGGATAAAAACAAAATCATGATAAAAATTGTTTTTTAGGAAATTGATGATATTTTAGAAAAATTCATAATTTTTTGATTGATCTTATGATTTTTTCAAACAAATTTAATAAACGAATGTATTATTCGGGCATTTGATAGCAAAAATATTAGTTCTTTTTAATTATAAACCTTATGATAATTTTAAAAGAAATTCATAATTCATTAAATAATATCAAGATTTTTTATACAATTTTGATAAACAAATAAAAAATTAGGGTATTTTTAAACGATTTATTTCTTAAACGATGTTCGACTTTTTAAATAGGATTTTCTCAATAAATTCAGCAGTATTCAAGATTAGTTGATAAATTTAATGTTTTTCTAAAAACAAATTCAACGAAAAATTTCATTTTTCTGAAGAAAAAATTCGTTCTTTTCGATTTTAGTCATTTTAATTGGGAACTTTATAATAATTTTACAAACATTCATAATTTATTGATTGTTTCTACGATTTTTAAACAAATTTAATAAACAAATGCATTATTTCATAATTA
>NC_046665.1:93849014-93851486 GCF_010883055.1 Belonocnema kinseyi
CATAATTCATAATTCCATGACTTTTTAAAATAATTTAAATAAACAAATGGATAATTGGGTATCCATCAAGGAAAAAATGGTGTTTTTTTAAAAGAATTTTTAATTGATTAATTAATGATAATTTTATTAACATTCATACTGAGTAAATGAATTACATTTTTTTTAACAAATTTAATGAGCATATAAATTATTTGGGCATTTGTCCACGAAAATTTTTGTTTAAATCTTAGTCCTTTAAGTTTTTCATTACTTTCTTTCTTTCAATAAGGCTACAGCTTCAGTTTAATCCATGCGATAATTAAATTAGTTTTTAAACGGATATAAAATTTATCAACTAATTAGGAATTTTTCTGAAACTATCATGAAGTTCCCAATAAAAAAGTCTGATATGGACAAAAAAATTTTGTCGTCGACAGATGCCTAATAATCCATTTGTTTAATAAAATTGTTTAAAAATATCATCAAATTTATCAATAATAATTTATAAATTTTTTCTGAAATTATCATAAAATTCGTGATAAAAAAGGTTGCCATCGCAAAAACGAATTTTTTTTTCGACAAATGCCTTATGTATGCATTTGTTTATGTAATTTTTTTTCATGAAATGTTTTTCAACTAGTTATGAATGTTGCTGAAATCGTCACGAACTTCTCAATTAAAAGGATCGCCATTGAGAAAAAAACAAATTTTTCTGTCAACAAATACCGAATAATGCATTTGTTTATCAAATTATTATAAAAATATTATATGAACAATCAACAAACTTGGAACAAGTTTCAAAATTAGCATAAAGTTCCTAATTGAAAAAATAACATAAAAAGAAGTGAATATTGCTGTAAAAAATGTCTGATTTATGCATTTATTTATTAAATTTGTTAATAATTTTAACAATAATAATCTCAAGAAAAAACATCATTAATATATTGTTTTTATCTAAATTTTTTTCCAATATAACTTCAAAAACGTATAATAATGAAAAAACGTGAGAAACATTCTTTCAACAAATGATTTAATTATATATATTTCTTGTTTATTTTATAAAATTGGAATATCTTTGAATGATTTTACTCTATGAAATTTAGATGATTTCAGCCATTTTCATGTTATTGACAAATAACGGAAATGTTAAATAGAAAAGATGGCTATTTTTTCGTCATATTTGTTTATTTAAAAAAAAGTTGAAAGCATAATTTGAAAATCAGACTCTAAAAACTCCCTTTTAAATCTTACAAGCTTTTTTTTCAAAATTTTGTTGTCTGATTCGGTCAATATTTGTGGGCTTTCACTTATTTTTAACTAAAAAGTCATTGTAGATTTTTATATTAATCTACAATTTCTGTTCATCTTGTACAACGAGTTTTTTTAAAATTGAAAATCCATTATAATTCTCTAAAATCCTGGAAATCGCTTAGAATTTTCAAAATCCCATAAAAATGTCTTAGAATTCTTTGCAATCCATTAGAATCTTTTAAAATATTTTAAAATCTTTTGAAATTTCTGAAATTCGTTTAAAATCTCTTAAAACACTTTAAAACCCATAGAATCTTTGAACCCGTGTGGAAATAAAATTAGCAGATCGATTTAGTAAGGCTCTGACGATACCAGGTACACTCAAATATCATTCATTCGCTCCGAACGCAAAGGGACAGCTGGATCTGAAATGATTTTCCTATGAGGAGAGAAGTGAGGTTTTCCCGACGCCTAAACGTAATCGAAAGCAGAATAGCACTCCAAGAAAGTGGAAAGCTGGTACGAAGAAGAGGCGAACAGCATAAAGAGGTTGTGTAGTGAGAGGCAAGGGGACTCACAAAAATCAAGCACCCCATAAAGTGAGAGGCGAGGGGACTCACTAAAATCAAGCACCCCAGAAAGTGAGAGGCGAGGGGTCTCACTAAAATTAAGCACCCCGAATCATCTTGCAGATAAAAGGAGACAAAAATCGCACTGTCACCTCCACGTGGTAGACTCTGGAAACTATAACTTGGTAGGATGTAGGCTGACGACAAGCGTTAATTACTAATCCGTTAGTACTTTATTTACTCAAACACTTTATGCGTGAGAAGTTGGTTGAAACATGTATTTATTTTAAAAAATTGCAAGAGCAATAACCAATTATTGTCGGATAATAAATTATAATAGTGAGGAATCATTTATCTTCAGAAAAATACTGTTCATTTTTAAGAAAGTGCTTTTTACTTAATATTTTTTCATAATAACTTTAAAATTTTTTAACTTCTTCAAACTTACTGGTTAACATTACTGAATAGTTTTTTCCGATGACTTCATGCAATTTTGGATCAATGTGAGTAATACAAAAAAATGGCATACTTGATAACTGTTCCGCGGTATGCTGCCGCATAACGCCCGAGGGCGAGCGCGAGGACTCCCTCTACAACCGGCTCTGTAACTCAATGAATTTCAATTTTTCCATTTTCTTATTAGACATTTTTCATAGTAAAAAAGTCAAGCTTT
>NC_046665.1:93851586-93895451 GCF_010883055.1 Belonocnema kinseyi
AAAGCGTGTAAAAAGCACTTTCCAAAACCCTTATAAAAATTTTAAATCGCGTAATTAGAAAGGAAGTTACAGGCGTTTGAAACTACCCCTGCAGGCATTGGGTTTGAAGATTCAACCCCCCCTCACTTGGGGAGGGTTGGTAATCCTGGTCTATAAGTTTGTGGATTAACAACTGTTGGGTAGGCGAACATATTCCCAGAATTTAGAGACAATCGAAAAACATGACTTTTTGAGTTGGGGCAGTTGAGGAATAATGCCTCATATAATTTGTACTGACGCTTATTTTTAAATTGATCTGAAAGGTTTGCCATATGTTAATAAAGTCTAATCCTTCAGGTAGTTGAAATTGGAAAGAGAAAAAATTTTTGATTTATCAGTGAAGAGTAGTATACCAGGAGTAAATTAGTAAGCACGATACAGTTCAGATTTCGGTACCACCTTCATTTGAGACTTGCGGTTCTGGACTTGTGGCTTTAAAGAAAATCCGCAAGGGCGCGACGTGCTGCCTCTCGCGCAACAGAAATGACGCGTCGAGTGTTTAAGACAGCAGTCCACACCTAACGAAGCATAATTACTTGGAGCAGAGACTACCGTGACCAACATAGCGGTTCCTTCAGAGTGAAGCTCTTCCATTGTTGCGTTCCAGCTGAAGTTCTTATTTTTTAATATGCCATAAATTTTGGTGAAGTTTAGTTACATAAATTTATTCATTTTCAAGCGAAATATTCCACGCGGATGTATTATCATATGACCCCTACTAGTACCCGATCAGGCCCCGGCTAGGATAAGTCGGGGCACCTGAATAGCCCCCGACTAATCTACCGTGGTGCTACTGGTCCGGCGCTAGTCAGATGACCCGACTAGCCCCCGACTTTAAGTGGGGTCGAATGGTTGGGAACCAGACTAGTTCCCCATTTGAATTTCTGCACGGGAAATTGCTTTAAATCTTTAAAATACTTTATAATCCTTAATAATCCATGATAAAAACCCACTATAATCTTTACAAAATCTGTTAAAATTTTTGAAATTCCGTGAAATATTTCGTGATCATATGAATGCATCTAAAGTCTGAAATACCTTTAAAATTTATTGAAATCTCTCAAATATATCATAATCTTTTCAAGTCTTATAAAATCCTTTAAAATCTATTTAAATATATTAAAATCCTTTAAAAGCCAATAAATTTTGTCGGAATGTTAATAAATTATTAAAACCCCTTTAGATCTTTCAAAATCAATTCAAATTCCTTAAAATGCTTTGAAATTTTTGCAAATCTTTTAAAATCACCTGAAATCTTTTATAATTTCACTAAATACCCTGACATACTTCAAAATTTTAGTGAAAATAGTTTGATATCTCATGATACCTCTCAAAATCCTTTATAATTTTTTAAAATCCCGAACAATTTAAAAACTGCGAAAAAACTTACAATCTTTAAATAACCTTAAAGATTCATTATAGCACGGCTTATATTTACAAAAAAACACGTGTCGGCTTAGCTTCACTGTATAAAAATCTTTTCAAATCTGTGAAACCTCTTCAAATCCTTTGGAATCGTTTGAAATACCCTGAAAATTTTTCAATCCCTTAACATTTTTTGAAATTCCTTGAGATATCATCAAATCCCTAAAAAAATTTTGAATATCGTTCATGATGGGGAAACCTGCAGCTTAAGGTGGGATCCAAACCACCAGAAATTGTAGAGGTACATTGAAAAATATCCAGAGGTAC
This sequence comes from Belonocnema kinseyi, assembly GCF_010883055.1. Taxonomy (NCBI): domain Eukaryota; kingdom Metazoa; phylum Arthropoda; class Insecta; order Hymenoptera; family Cynipidae; genus Belonocnema; species Belonocnema kinseyi. The sequence continues at coordinate 93,853,318 of NC_046665.1, forward strand.
TGGCTCAGGGATCAAACTCCGAAGCTCTTAATGTAAGTATAATTTTTACAAATTGTTTATATAAATATTTTATAACAAAATTGTTTAAATAAGATAATGTATTTTGACTAGTGATATAATACAGAAATATTAAAGTATAAAACTTCGGAAGAATACTTAAATTGACTGAATGCTAAGAAAATGTTGGATCTATTTATATGGATTTTAGAGGTGGCTATAAATGTACGATATTTCACTCCTCTATCTTAGAAATAGATTCGCGTTATCATTTTTAGCAGCCAGGCGAGAAGGTAATAATTTTTTTTCAAATATCAGTTTTATGTTTTAAGAAATAAATCATATACTTGTGTGTAAAAATGGCAATTTGTAATATCTTCACATCGTGAAGATTTAATAATATAAGATAAATGCAATTATAAGAAATATACTTCTAAATTAACTTAAATTACTTTTCTAGGTTTTAATATCTTAAGAAAATGATTTTTAATTTTATATAATTTATTTTGCAATATTTGCAGCATTTAAATTTGTAAATGGTAAATATTAATCTTAAAAATAGTAAGTTTTCAATATTCCGCCAATATTTTTTTGAACAAGAAATAGAACAGCTGCATGTTCAATTTGAAAAATTTAATTTGAACCAAAAAAAAAAATTGTACAGAAATAGTGCAATTACAAAAAAAAAGAACTTCTAACAAATAAGTTAACAAAGTATGTAAACTTTTAAAAAAGGAAATTTATTTCCTACCCCAAAGACGAATTTTCAACAAAATACATTAGTTTCACACGAAAAAGTTAAATTTACCACGCGGCACAGAACTTTTACAAAAAGATCATTTTAAATGAAGTAATTTTTTTTCTAATAGACACATTTTCCAATTTCAGTTTGAAAAATTAATTGAAAATGAAAATTTTCAACCATGTAGTTCAGTTTTTCAGTAAATAGTTAAATTTGTAGCCAGATAGTTCAATTTTTTACCAAATTAGTTGCATGTATTATAAAATAGTTAAATTTTAAGTTAAAAAAAAGCTACAAGTTATGAGGCAAAAATTAAGTACTTACATTTTCAGTTAAAAAAATTAATTTTGAAGAACGAAAAAAAACAATTTTTTACCAGTTATGTTGAGCCCGAACATAAGGATTTAATTTCTCAATTAAATCAATAGATTCATTGTAAAATAAAAACAAACAAAAAATAATTTTAAGCCATAAATGCAATAGTTATATTTTCAGTTCAAAAAATTAATTTCTAAAAAAAACTGATCTTCGACAAATTAAATTAGGCCAAGAAAGAATATTTTTTAATAAATATTTGAATTCACAGCCACAAAGATGAATTTGAAAAAAGAAGATTAATTTTCTACCGAAATACGATTTTTTTAAATACATGAGTTTTTCGCATATCAGTTCAATTTTCAACTAAAAAATAAAAGTTTTCAGCCAAGAATGTAACAGTCTCATTTTTGGCTTAAGAACTTCATTTTCAATCAATAAGAAGACCGTTATACTATTTATTATAAAATAAAAAAAAAGCAGACGAATTTTTAACAAAACAAAAATTATTTTAATAATGGCGCTTAATTTTCCACGAGACAGTATTAATTTTCTACAAAGTAGTTAATTTTTCAAATAAATAGTTTAATTTTTATTTAGATGATTGAATTTTTAACTAAACATTTGTTAAATTTTTTAACCAAAAAGATGAATTCTTAAAGATACCTGCAAAAAATTTTATTTTCTAGGCTGAAAATTTATCTCTTTCGTTGAAAATTCTTCTTTTTATGTTGAAAATTCAAATATTTTATTAAAAATTGTTCTCCTTTTGTCAAAAATAATCTTATTCGATACAATTGAATCCTTTTTGATGAAAAATACAAATTTTTTAGTCCTTATATAATTCTAGTTTGGTTAAGGATTGAACAATAATTTAGTAGAAAAATTAAATTATTCGATTAGAAGTTCCGTTTTTTTTTCAAAAATTATATTTTATGATTGAAAATTGCACCTTAATTTACCTTTTTGGAGATATTTACTTTTCTTGGATTTAAAATTCAACAATGGCTTGAAAATTAACTCACTATTTTGCAGATAATTAGTATTTTTGAATTTAAAATTCAACAATTTTGAAGAAAAAGAATGTACTTAGTTGAAAATATGTGTTCTTTGGTAGAATATTTTTCTCCCGAAAAAAATTGATTTTTTTTGGTTAAAATCTCACTGTTTGGTTAAAAATTTCTGTATTGTGTTAGAAATTCATGTTTTTTGGTCCAAAATTAATCTTGGTGAATAAAAATTATCCTATTTTGGTTAAAAATGCAATTCTTTGGGTCGTAATTACTCTGGTTCGGTTGAAGATTCAAAAAATTAGTAGGAAGCTAAATTATTCGTCTGAAAATCAACTTTTTCGTTACAAATTAAACTGTCGTTATAAGAATTTGACTTCTTGGTAGAAACTTATTTTTTTTTAATAAAAAAATTCGATTTTTAAGATAAAATTTCAACTTATTTGTATATATAATTTTTGTTTTTGCCTTTAATACTCAATAATTATGTTTGAAATTAATGTCCTTAGTTGAAAATTCGAAACAAAAATTTGTTTTTCTCAAAAATTATTTTTGTTTGTTCAATATTAGTTTTTTATCTGAAAATTGCAGTATTATATTTTTAGATAGGAAGTTTAACCTTTACAAGTTGAAAATCTTCTTGAAAAAATGTATTTCACCATTATTAATATTTCTTCGTTAAAAATAAGCTTTTTTCATATTTATCAATAAAATTTGGCACAACAATGATTTTCGGTTGGGGTGAAGAAGGGAATAACAAAAAGCCTAAAATTTCGAGAAAAAAATGTATATAAATTTTGTTTTCCTTCTCAGAGGAAAATAGGAAAACAAGCCGCAAAGAAATCTGCACTTATTTATTATCTAAGATAACTCGAAAATTTATTAGCAAATTTGTAAAGAATTTAAAAAATATATGTTTTTTTAAATTACTAAATTAAATTTTTCAGGACCTTCAGAATATGCAGAAAAAAATTATAGTTAATAAATGAAACAACAATTTAAGAAAAGAGTATAAATTTTAAGTAAATAAATGCTAAAATTATTGAACTAACTAAAATATTGTTGAAATTAAATTTTGTTCACTTGTTAAATATTAAAGTAACAAGACGTTACATGGACCGAGAACCTGTTCCGAATGCGTAAACGCAATGTCCGGGCTCGATTCCTGTCACCGGGATTTATTGCCTTTTTTTATATCACAACGACTATTTTTATTTAGTTCAAGTAAAAACGTTTACTTTTAACAACTTTTTAAATATAATTTTATTCACAGAAGTTTATTTTTGGTGGAAAATACCTTTTTTTAAATTTAATTGAATTTCAGTGAAATTCCTGATACAAAAAGACACATCCAAGTTCATGTTGTACTGCTGTTACTTGCCAGTAAGTAATAGACTTTCGCAAGAAGCAGACATGTGTCGACGTTTCTTTGTGAGCAGTGACTATATTTAAAAACTCAAAAAGGTCAGTGTGATGTGATATAACAAATCTATTCAGTAGTTCTTCTTTTTAAAATAAAATTTTTGTCTTAATATCGTACTTCTTAAAAAGTACGGATAAGTGACAGCATAAAAAAAAGTTCTACAATAAAATTTACAAAAAGAAATTTGCATCTATCAAGAATAGACTTGCGTCAAAAAATAATAATTTTTCAGAAATAAAGATTCACATAATAATTAATTTCCTATTATAAATGATAATGTTTCTTAATTATTCATATCACTCAATTCTAATCCATTATCTTGCGTTTTTTCTTGGATATTTAATTGGAACTATGCATATTTCTGTCCATTTTAAATTCAACGTTTGTATTTTAAATAATAAAGTCAAGTCACTCATTTCTAATATGTAATAACAAAAAGAAAATTATGTAAATTTTTCTTTTGCCATAATTTGAAATAATTAATTGAATAATAAATAATGACAACATAAAAAATTTTTCTGGTTGTTTTTTGTTGTTGTCGGAAAATGCGTGATTTCATTATTTTGGACCTTTCAGAGGTCTTTTTGAAATCGGAATTTTCAACTTATCAAAAATAAATTTCTAACAAAAAATGGGCTTATGCACTTTTCAGATAAATAAATTAGTTTTTTAGGAAAAAAAACGAGTTTTCAACAAATAAGGTGACACTTAAAAAAATATGCATTTTTAACAAACAAGTAAAATTTCAACCAAATAACTTGATTTTTTACCAGGGTTGAATCGACAACTAAATTCAAGTTCAACTTTCAATGAAGAGGTGGAACTTACAACTGAAAATTAATTTTTAATAAACAATTAATTTTTTACTGAAAAACCAAGTTTTTTATAAAAATATTTCAATTTGAAACAGTTTATTAATTAATTAATTATTCACGTTAACCTAAATTTAATTTAATTTTTATCCAAAAAATCAATTTTTTAAATAAAATAGTTAAATTTTCGGTAAAATAAATATATAGGTGATTTTTACATCAAACAAATAAATTTTGAATTAAAAAAACTTATCTTCAAGCGAAACATTAATTCCCAACAAAAGAGTTTATTTTTCAACCAACTGAATTTATTTTTAAACTAAAAGACGATTTTTCAACTAAAATTATGAATATTTAAGCAGAATACTGGAATTTTCAACCGAAAAAAGATTTTTTAAATAATGATATTAGATTTTGGAAAAAAACGTTATTTTCCATTAAAAATTCGATTTTCAATGAAATCTTGAATTTTCATCCAAAAAATGTGAAATTTCAACAAAAAATAGAACAGTTGAATTTTCGTTAAAAATTTAATTCTTAACAACAAAATCAAATGTTCAGAAGTATAGCTAAATTTTCGGTAAAAAAATTGCTTTTCATCTAAAGAAAAAACAACCTTCCAATTAATTACCTCATTTTTAACCAAATAAATTAATTTTTAATTAAAATGATTAATCTTTAGTAAAAAAGAATTAATTTTTGACAAACGAATTTATTTTTCAACTATGTTAATTTAGCTTTAACCTGAAAGATAAATTTTCAATCATATGATGAGTATTTTCTAGAATAATTAATTTTTCAATCAAAAAGAAGAATTTTATTTTAGTTTAATTAAAGTTTTTTATGTCAATTTCCGGTAATTTTCTGCTTTTTCTCGGTTAATAAAATTCCTGGATATATGCCGGACTTTCCCGGTTTCCCAGGCAAGTCACCACCCTATACATTGTTATTAAAAACTGATATTGCATGTAGGGAATTCATTCGAAATAATAATTTAAAAAAAGTATTGTCAAGTCTATCACGATAATTTTTTTATATGTTGAATGTATCAATCCAAGTCTATTTATGTGGAAATGTTACCTTAAAAATTTTACCTCTTTTTTGTTATTAAAAAGTAATTTTTAAAATTAAAATTTAACGGTTTTGTTAAAGATTCAACTGATCGGTTGAAAATGAACTTTTTTCATGAAAATTAATGTTCTGAAATGGAAAATTCAATTTTTTGTTGCAGAAAATTAAACTGTTTTATAAAAAATTCGATTTTACATTAAAAATTAATTTTTTTAAATAAAAATTAAACAAACCTTTTTTTGGTAAGTTATCTTTTCAGTTTAAAAATTCTACTATTTAGTTAGAATTGTTTAGAAATTAGCATCACCTCCAATATTCAAACCATTAACGTGAAAATGAATGTAATTCTTGGAAAAATCGTCTATTTGTATGAAAAGTAACTTCATTGATTTGAAATTTAATGATTTAGTTGAAAATAGATGCATTTTGTTGAAAATTCGATTTTTGTTGTTGTAAAAATCCAATAAGCTGCTTCGAAAATTCATATTTAATTTTGATGTAAATTAATTTCTTTAATTGACAAATTTAAGTACTTTGGTGAACATTTCCCTTATTGGTTGAAAATTCATTTTTTTGTTGTTGCAAATTCATTTTCTCAGTTTAAAAATACGATTTTTTTTTAGAAAATTCATAATTCTGTATTAAAAATTGAAGACTTTTGTAGAAGAGTTAACTGTTTGGTATTATATTAAACTAATTAAAAAAAAAAAAATTCGGCAAAAATTTGACAAAAATAAAAAGATAAGAACCAAAACCTTCATGAATATTCTTGACGAAAGATGATTTTAGGTGAGGTGATAATAACAAAAATAAAAAAGATTTAAGAAATAAAAAAAAGAAATAAGGTTAAAAGTTTTGTTGCTTTCTCATTTTTCTTTCCTCCTTTTTATTTCTGTATAAAAAAAAAATGTTTTTCTTTTTTAGGACATTTTTTTAAAATATCTTTTTTTCGAATTAAAATAGGAACATTTTATGCTCATTTTCTAAATTTAGTTGTCGAGTTCTTGGTATTATCTTCAGTAATTCTATACACTAGCTTGATTATTGAATGTTAAATAGTATTTTAAATTTGATTTTCAATTAAAATTAAATTTCTTAAATTAAAAAAATTTAACTAAACTATTTTGGTCAACAATCTGATTATCTTTATTCACACATATTTTTTAAACTATTAATTAAAAAATGTATATGATTTCCTGAATCTCTTTGGTATAGTTTTGGTAAAAAACTAATGTTCTCTGTTAAAAAATTGTTTTTTTTTCAAATTAATTTTTTTAGCCTGAAATGCAAGTTTTTATTCAATTCGATCAATTGATTGGAAATTAACTTTTTTGTTGCAAATCCATATTTTCTCGGGATGCAAATTTAACTTTGTTCATTTTATTTATTATTAAATAACAAGAAAAGAACATTATAAATAAAAAAAAAAGAAATAAAAATTATGTTAACAACGTTACGGTACTCATATAGCCTTATCATTCCTACTATTTTGTTAAAGGATAATTTATTAATAAAACTCAGATTAAAATAAAATTTTAAAAAGCATTTTAATATGTGCTGGGATTCTCTATCGTTGTTTTCTTCTAATGGACTAAAACGCGTCAGGCGCTTAGACCCACGATTGATTGTTCTTCTGAATAACGCAGTAAAGCTGGTTCTTAGATCAACAACTTTTTCAAAGGCTCTAAAAATAAATATTTAATAAACTTTTTACTACAAAAAAATATTAAATAAAAAGTTAAACAATATAAATAATTAACTAAATATATTACCTAATTGTCATGAGCAAATTGTGTAACAAAATATTCTTTTAGTCGAATTTAATTAAAACGATATCTAGTTGTTTAATAAACCAAATTATAATTCAAATCATAAAGCAACTATAAAAATCGTATTAACTTCGGCTTTATTAGCCGCGTAAATTTTTTTTTGAATTTTTGTAAACTTAGTGAACAAAACTTGTGACTTCTCTTTTTGCGATATTGGTATATTTTTCAAATATATTTTTCACGATATAGAAGAAAAAGAAACATTAATCAAAATTAAAAGGTCTTAAACACGAACGAATTATTATTTATAAAAATACATTAAACAAATTCACAACCAAGCATATTTTCCAATAGAAATATTTCCTTCTTTTCTTAACAGAATCAAGTGCTAGTATCTTTTAAATGTTCTTACGCTGTGATAATATGTTATCAGAGAACAATTTTATTTTATTCAAACAAATTTAATAAAAAAATGTAATATTCGGCCATTTGATGTGTTTTTTTGTGTGCGTTTTTACAGCATTTTTTACAACATTTGACACCATTTTTTTCAGCAGATTGAATATGAATTTCGGTACCCATGTTCAAATTTTATATATTTTTAATATTAGAAAATGAAAATATAGGGGCGTAAACGCACGTTTGCCATGTATATATTAACTTTCGGTGGTCTAATAAAATATTTTTTAAATAGTTTGGCTTATGTTAGAACCTACCCTATTAGATTATTATAAAGATTTAAAAGTTTTCTTTCTGAACATGCAGCTTATACATAGAAATAATAAAAAAATTTATTTATTGAGGAAAAACATCTTTTTCAGAGTATTTATAACTTTGTCCTTGAAATTAGATTGATATAACACTATTAACAATACAACATTCACCAGCGTCGTAATAATTAATTAATCAACTGATCTATCGACCAAAGAATGTTTGACGATAACTTTTGATTGTTAATACATTATATTATGGAAATCCATTTAAATAATGATATTATATCTATTAACTTATTTTTAAAACGTCTCAACTTTTCCTTTAGGTTAAGCAATGTTTGTATTTTTTATTACTAGAGTATTTATTGCAACCTTGGAGATACACTGAGGATCCTAGTACAAATTTTTTTTACAAGAAAGCACAATATTTCTACAACTGTAATTTTTTGTTGAAACATGTACTTTTTTGTAAAAAAAATGTACAATAAAAGACAAATATACAGTAAAATACAAATAGCTAAGTTTTCTGGTATTTTTTGTAGAAAAGTAATAAAGATAACAATAAAGTGTTGATTCAAACAAACATTTTTCTCAATGCAAAATCTTATACTGATTGAAGCAAGCGAATTTGTTTATGTACAAAAAGCTACAATTACAAAAATTTTATGACTTTTTATTACTATTTTCTTTACTTTGTTGTAAGAATCCAAAAAGTATTACAAAAAACTAAAGGATTAAAATTTCTTTTAATTCACTTGTTTTATTTATTTTCCATTCATTAATGTACAAAAAATTGAGTATAGTAATGTACAAATTTGAATAAAAAAATGTACAAAGAACTTTTAGAATCGGCATCAATATCTTGACTTATATCTGACTGTCAATTTTTGTAAGATTTGTAATATATAATTTAAAAAAAAACAACTAAAATTTACAAAAACGGTCACACCTTCAACAAGAACTTATACTATCATAATAAATTAAATTAAACTGTAGCTCGATAATTAAAAATTGAACAGTAATTTATTTTACAGGATGATGTTTAATTTTTTTCAATTTAAGCATGCTACAGATTTTGACGCTAAAAATAGAAAATTTTCAGTTTAAAAACCTCAGTATATAATCAAATGTAAACGTTCTATTTTAAATTTGTAAACTATTCTCTATTGTCCACTAATTTTAAATTAATAGATTCCTAATTAAACGCCCTAATTCAATTCCAAATCATATTCAAATATCCTTTTATCATAAGATATTCCATTTTTAATCCATCTACAAAAAAAATTGTTAATGAATGAAGAATTTTTTTTTTAGCAATATTGTACATTTTATTAAAAATGAGCAATTATAAACCAAATGTTAAAAGCTAAACAATTTTAAACTGAATTATTTAGAATAGAAAGCTTTGGATAGTTAATATTACAGAATGTTGAATTTATATTTTGAACGTTACTATTTTAATTGTTCTATTTAACAAGTTTTTAATAAGAAAGTAAAATTATGGAATTTTGATTCAAAAATAAAAAATGAAGAATCCTTAATTTGGGAAAAATTGAGTAAGTTGAAGAAATATTTACCAATTTCGAGAAGATCAAAAAATTATTTAAAATTGGAAAAGATTTAAAATAATAACAAAATACAATTAGATTTTTGAATAATGAAATAAAATTCATAAGTTTTTTAAGAATCTTTAAAGGTTTTAAGAAAATATAAAAATTTCTTAAGTTTTCTATGAAAAATTGAAATGATTTTTTATTTTGAAACATCCATTTAAAGAGAATTCTTAAAAAAAAATTTTATAGATAAATTACTATTGAAGAATTACTGAATTGGAAAATGAACAACTAACTTTAAAACATATTTAGAAGTTTTGAAAAGATTCCAAAATAATTTATAACGGGCAAAGATTTTGAAACATTAAAAATATAACGTAGATTTGGAAAATTTATAAGTTTTTCAAGCAATTTGCAAGGTTTTAAATGGATACAAAGTCTGCATCAAAATTCTTAGAAAAACAAAAAATAATTTTGATTTCAAAAAATTAATTTAAAAATAATATTTAATACGATTTTTAAGATTTGCTAAGAAGAATTTTATTTTTGTTGGATTTTGAAAAAATTGGAGTTTCAAGATAATGCAATTATTCTTAGATTCGTGAAAGATTTGAAATAGTTTTTCAAGAGAATATGTTAAAAGATTTTGCCATAAATTTTAATTTTAAATCAATGTTTCTAGCTTCAAATTTCTTAAAGTGATATCATTTTAAAAATTTATAAATTTTTTGAATCATTCATTATTTCATAGCATTAAAAATGATAACGTGGAATTATATACTTAAAATTTTTTTAACTGTGAAATGCAATTTTTAAATGTTTAGCAATATAATACACTTTATTTAAAATGAGCAATTGTAAACTAAAATTCAAAAGGTAAACAATTTTCAACTGACTTATGTGAAATAGGAAGTCTTGGATCATTGATATTTTAGAGTGTTAAATTATGAACGCTAATATTTAAATTGTTTCAATTAGCAAATTTTTAACAATAAAGTGAAATTATTGATTTTTAATACAAAAATAACAATTTTATAATGATAATTTTGAAAAAATTTCAGTTTAAAAGATATTTGAATGTTTGGAAAAGATTTAAAATTAACAAAAAATTGGAAAAGTTTTTAAAACATAAATACAAAAATAAATTTAGATTCTTGCAGATTTTGAAATAAAATATTGAAGTTTTTTAAAAATCTTTCAAGGTTGTAATAAAACAAAAAAAAATTTCTATTGTTTCCTGGGGAGTTTCAAATGATTTTTTATTTGGAAAAATTAATTTAAAGAGAATATATAACAAGATTAAAAACATTTATTGATTAAAACCCTTAAACGGGCAAAACGCCACTACCGGTACACTACTTTTCAACGGCCAATAACTAAGACTATTCGACACTAGAAAAAATTGAGACACATATATTTTTATTGCTTAAGATCTTCTCTTTCCGACGCTGCTTACATTGTTTCTCAAAATTACATTCTAAAACAGCAAGATCAAAATGATTTCAACGGATTGAAATCTGAAATGAAAAAAATTCTCCATAAAAAAAAAATTAAAAAATGTAAAAAAAATATATAAAATCCCTTAAAGAAAAAAAAGAGACTATCGATATTCGTCGACCTCCACGTTGGTGATAGTTGGGCATTTTGGGATAATAAGAAAATTTCGAGTAGTCTTAGTTATTGGCCGTTGAAAAGGGATCGTCCATATATTACGTAACACTTTTTTCTTTTGTTTATATCGTTGTGTCTTTCTCAACTTCACATCAATTTCATGCTCGTCTTTATTCAAACAAAAGGAAAACGCGTTACGTAATTTATGGACGATCCCAAAGTAGTGTACCGGTAGTGGCGTTTTGGCCGTTTAAGGGTTAATAAATGACAATTGAAGTATTATTAATTTTGAAGATTATCCAGGAAGTTTAAAATTAATTTAGAAGTTCCTAAAAGATTCCAAAATAATTCTGAATGTGAAAAGGTTTCAAAAAATTTAAAACACAATCTACATGTATGAAAATTTCGAAAAAAATTTGTTAGAAAACATTTGAATTTCAAGAGAATATAATTATTATGAGATTCGTGAAAGATTTAAAAATAATTACCAGGATAATGTTTAAATAGATTTTAAAACTTTTTAAATTATAAATCAATGTTTCTAGCTTGAAATTTCATAAACTGATGTAATTTTGAAAATTTATATATTTTTTGATTCATTCATTAATTCGGAGTAATTGTAAACCAAAATTTAAAAGTTAAACAATTTTTAACGGATTTATATGAAATAGGAAGTCTTGGATCATTGATATTTCAGAGTGTAAAATTTTGATTCTAATATTTTAATTTTTTTAATTAACAAATTTTTAACAATGAAGTGAAATTATTGATTCTTAATGCAAAAATAACGATTGTACAATGATAATTTTGGAAAGAAATCTTAGTTTGGAAGATATTTAAAAGTTTTGAAAAGATCAAAATTAACTAAATATTGGAAAAGGTTTAAAAAAAATTAAGAAAAAAATATATTTAGATTTTTGCAGATTATGAAATAAAATATTGAAGTTTTTTCAAGAATCTTGAAAGGTGTGAATAAAATAAAAATAAATGTCTTATGTTTCCTGGGGGAGTTGTAAATGATTTTCCATTTAAAAAAATTAATTTAAAGAGAATATATAACAAGATTAAAAACAGAAATAAATTACAATTATAGTTAAAATTAAATAAATTAAAATTAAACTGTTATTAATTTTAAAAATTATTCAGGAACTTTAAAATTAATCTAGAAGTTCCTAAAAGATTCCAAAATAATTCAGAATGTAAAAATATTTCAAATCATTTAAAACACAATCTAGATTTATGAAAATTTCGAGAAAAAAATTTTTAAAGATTTTTAAGCATTTTAAAAATGGATCAAAAATCCTAAAAAAGATGACAATGATTTTGTTTAAAAAATTAATTTTAAAAGAGTATTTAGTAAGATTTCCAAAAATTTCAAAAAAGAATCGGGATGAATTTGCGGTAATTTCTGTACTTTTTCCGGATTTTCAAAACATGTTAGAAAACATACGAATTTCAAGATAATATAATTATTATTACATTCGTGAAAGATTTAAAAATAATTACCAAGATAATGTTTGAATAGATTTCAAAACTTATTTTAATTATAAATTAATGTTTATAGCCTAAAATTTCCTAAAGCGATATAATTTTGAAAATTTATAAATTTTTCGATTTATGTATTCAACTGCAGAATTGAAAATGAAAAGGTGGATTTATATTTCAAAGCACTTTAAAGGCAAGTTGTAGGTTTCTGTCATTTTTGTTGGAATTGCAGTATTTATTTGTAAATTCCTCTAAAGATAGCTTTAGTTTTCTGTAATTTGTTGTAAACAATTTTCCGCCAGGGAACTCTCCAAAGAATGACCAAAAATTCTTGAAATTGTTTTTAGCATTTGAAAAAAATAAAATTTAAACAATATTTTAATTGCATTCCGAATTATGATAGGAAGAAGGCTTAGTCATTCAAATTGAGTTGATAAGTTAAAATTTGTCTTTTTCCGTTTAAAGTAGAAAGAAAGAATATGTAGCGTCAGACGATAATCAAATACGAAATTAAACTTCCTTGATAAAATTGATTAAAAAGAGCCTCTGGAATATTGCAATAAATTTAAGAAGTGAAATCCATGGTTGAATGATGAAAAAATAGTTTTTTCCTTCTATTCTTAAATATTCATTAACAATTATTAACAACATAAACTGAAAAAGGGAGGAATGGAATAGTTAAGAACCTTTCAAGGAATAGAAGGAGATGTTGCAAATTAAATTCAAAAAAGTACATATCAATAAAAAATTATGACTTTAATTATTTCTTGTTATTTATGTAAAGGTTTCCTTACCAAAATTAGTTGCAAAAATAAATGGATCTTTTTGTCATTTTTATAAATAGAGTTAAAGGTAAAGAATTTTTTAGGATAAATAAGCCAATATCTTGTTAATTTTAAAAACTTTCTGTAATAAATTTGTAATCAAATTTCAAAGAAAAAAAATGAATTTAAGAAAAATAAATTAAATACAATAATTTAAGAATGAAAAATTCTTTTTGATAATATTCAAGAACACCCTTATAAAGTTAAAATATTTGTAATATTGTACTAGCCATTTTTCTAAATGGATGTCATTCGCATCACCATCTTTAGTTTAAAATAAAAAAATAAAATATTTTGCCGCAAATTGAAAAAAAAGTTTAAAAAAGGTGACAAATTTCAAAATAGGTAAAAATAGACAGAAAAAAATATACATGACCGAATTCATTTCAAGATTACACGCAGTTTTTTAAATTGATATAGCAAAAATTTGTATCAATATTTATATTATTTTAAGGAACAAATGATTTTTTTGCAAATTTTACTTTAAAAAACGTCCCTTTTTTGCAATTATTTTTAAATATTACGGTTTTTCTTCCTTTATGTTATCCACTTATTCGCGTTCTTTTAAAATCCACATAAAAAATGCAAATAATAACAAATGATAAATTTATTACACATTTAAAAAAAAATTTTATTTATGAACTTGAATTTTCTTTCTTTAAATTTGAGGAATAATAAGCACTCGCTACAACTTTGCTATTTGGAATCTTTTTATTTTCCAGAAGAAAATAATATTTTGATTTTTTTCTTAAAAAATTTGTCTTTTTCAAGAAATTAAAATATCTTTAATATATTTTTATTTATTCTTTTGTTTCCTCAACGACTTTAAAAGACTTGAAAAAAACTTTAAAAAAGACTTGACTAATGAATCATGAAATATCTTCCAAATCTTAAACAAATTTGGAACACAAGCTTTTGAAAAAAAATCAAAAATACATTTGTACCTATTATTCCTCAAAAGTTAAGAAAAAAGTAAGGGTATTGAGAAATATTTTCTTTACTTTTCTTTCTAATGAAAATAAATTTTAAAAATGTTTTTATTTTATAATTTTGTTGTCCTTCGAAAAGAGTGAAAAAATTTACAAATAGGAAAGAGAAGAACATTAAAATCTAAATGTTTTCAAAAAGGAAAACTTTTGAAAACAACATTTTTTCCCGTAAAGATCAGAATATTAATTTCAATATTTATGTTAAGCAGGCCGCATATTCTTGCTAGACCTCTAGACCTAGACCTCTTAATCTTACAAAAATCAGGAAACCAAAGATGCGTTTTAAGACCCTTAGTTTCCTTTTTAAATTGAAATTATTTAACTATTTCTTATTCCTTTTTTGTTGTTACCAAAGAGTAAAAAAATTTAACAATAAGGAAAAAGAAAAAAATCAAAATTTAAAAGAGTTCAAAAAGGGCAAGATTTTGCAAAAAAATCAAAAATAATTTTTTTTCAGCGAAGAAAATATCAAATAAAAAATTGATGTTAACTAGACTGTATTAGTTCTTATAATTTATAAAAATTCCAGGAAGAGGAATTTGAGAAAATTTGTTTTCTTTTTTGTATACATGAAATAAGTTTAACATTTTTGTTATTTTTAAATTTTGTGTGGTTTTGAAAGAGTAAACCAAAACTCGAAAAAGTAAAGCTACACAAATTTCAAAAGTTACAAAAAGGACGAAATTTGGAAAAAATGTTCATCTCCTTAAAATTACCGACTATGTATAAAAATTACAGAAAAATAAATGTGCGTTTTATGTGACTTTTGCCCAACTTATTCAAAAACTTCGTATAACCTTATTATTTATAATTTTGCAATAGTGAAAATGAAATTAATAAACTGAAACCAAAAAAATTCAATATATCAAAAATGGCAAGAGGGACAGGTTCTGGAAATAATTTAAAAAAATGTTTCGTCCGAAAAACACAAAAATACCAAATGGAAAATTTATGATTTGTAAACTGTACATAATTAGTACCTATTATTCTAAAAATTTTTAGGAAGAAATGTCGTATTTTCGAAAATATTTTTCCTACAGAAAAAAATAAAATAAATTTACTATTTCATATATATTTTTTTATTTATTTTTATTCAGGAAAAGTGCAATAAACTATATAAATTGATACAAGAAAAACTTAAATATCTCAAAGAGTTGCGCCTTTTAAAGTCAAATTTGCAAGGAACTTATTTTATTCTGAAAATTAGAAAAACAATCGTAAAAGATATAAAAATTTTTCTTTGTGTCCTGAAAATTTCACTTGACGGTCTGCATGATTTTTCACGATTTCGCTCATATATAATAATATAAAATATGAATAAAACAAGCTTATCTCATTAACGACCAAAGCTGTCGATTTCATAACATGAGTTTGACCGCAAAATTTATGGGTATAACAAAACAATAAATAGATCAAAAGTACTTCTCCTTATGTTTTTAGGTGAGCTAAATTCAAATCTGTCGTCAAAATTCGAATAGTTTAAATTCAAAATTAAATATAGCCGTTTTTGAAAACAAAAATAGTGAAAAATGTTTGATTTTTTATTTTTATAATTTTTTTCAGATATAAAACGCGTTAATATCTAAAATTTCTTCAACCATCGTTGCGAAAAATTCTTAAACTTTAATAGAAAATTTTTATATATATGTTTTTTCTTCCAAAATGGCGGAAAAATGCAAAAATGTCCCAAAAACTGTTTTTTTCCATCATCGTTGTTTTTCTCGAAAACTTCAAAGTTTAAAAAAAGTTCCATAGATTAAGAATGTTTTAAAATTAACTATAGAACACTATGAAATTTCTTCAGATTTTTTAGAAACAATTTTTGATTTTTTGAAAAGTCAAATTTTTTCTAAAAAATCTTAAAAAATTTCATAGTGTTCTATGGTTAATTTCAAGACATTTTTATTTAATGGAACTTTTTTCTAAACTTTCAAGTTTTTGAGAAAAACAAAGATGATGGAGAAAAACAGTTTTCGGAACATTTTTGGATTTTGTCCGCCATTTTGGAAGAAAAAAAATTTATATAAAAATTCGTTGTTAAAGTTTAAGAATTTTGTGCTCATGTTATAAAATTGATAGCTTTGGCCGTTAATGGGTTAATTAAATCTTTCTGACATAAAATGCCGCTGTGGAAAATGAATTAATTAATTTATAACATTTAACGGCTTGGTCAAAGAAAAAAAAATTATTTCAAATTTTCTTGGATGATGATGGATCTCTGTTTCTTATTAGCTGCTGCTATTGGCAGTGAAAGAGTTTAACATTTCAGAAAGCCTGCTTTCTCTTCAAAAATAATTTTTTAAATTTATTTATTCTACTTTTTTTTTATTTTATAGATTAAATGCCTAAATATTAAAACAAATTATTTTATTGCTATTTATTATTACTTATCCTTTTCATATTGCTTCTTGAATCTTCTTGATAACTTTTAGCAGTTTGAACTATTTTAGATATCTACATAAGGATTGTTGCGTTGCTTCCTTTGATAAGAGTTCGAGGATATGACGAAATACGAATAAGATAAAAATTCATATAATTGACAAGAACAGTTTTCGTACGAACACATTTCAGTGTAAGATGATCAGTCGCTGCCTCTTATTTTCTGCCTTTTTGGCTTTGGCATTTGCTACTCAAGAATACCTGCGTCCATTAAAAGGGTAAATTCCTCAATATTATTTAACTTTGTTGATAATAATATCCATTGTTAAATATTTTAATAATGATATGAAGAAATTAATTTAATTATAATTATTGAATACAGGATGCAAGGACTTTTAATTACTTGTGACAATGAGGAAAAACTGGGCCTCGTTCTTCAATATAAAGCAAATAGGAATTTTGAATTTTTGTCGATTTCTGATCTTCGATCGGAAAATGTTCAGGTTCTAGTTACAGCAAATGAAGTTTCTGACTTTAAAAAGTTACTTGAACTACATGAAATTAAATATAAAGTTTACATAGATGACTTCCAAAAATTAGTTGACGAAGAATCTAAGGCTCAAAAGCTTGCCCACAAAAGGAGTCGTCGAAGTTTTGGAGTAAATGCACCATACCATTTTAATCATTTCCCACGACTTAAGACTGTGAGTACCAATTTTGAAACTTTGATTATAATTCCATGTTTTTGTAAATTACATCCATTTGGATATAAACCTAACGAAATATTTAGTCTACATATTAATTCGCTGCCTTCATTTTGAAAAAACACAAATCTAATAGGTGGCGGTCTTGCGGACGGAACTTAAAAAGTCAGTAGTGAATACAATGGCGTCCGGAAAGTAGCATTTTATATACTGCATTCTTTTTGACTTCCAATCTAAAAATCACAATTGTGAAATTTCTGGAACTGCTTTATATTAATTATGTTTTAGGTTGAGTTCGCAGGACCACCATCTATTGTTTTCTGAATGTTGAAGTTCGGGTTCGAAAACTTCCAAAATACAAGACAAAATTCAAGTTTGAGCAAAAGTTGCAAGAAATCAAAGTATTAGATCTATAAATTTAATCCGGTGCCTTAACTTTGATGTATTGTAACTTTTGGCCAAAATTAAATTTCTCCCCGCCGTAAGGAACAGTTAAAGGGTGAACCTTAAGCTTTCAACACATTATAATAGATGGTGGTCTTGCGGACTCAACCTGAAAAATCATTAGTGTAAATCATTGGTAAAAAGTAGTTTTAGAAATCTGACAATAAATGAGTTTTAAATTGGAATGCAAAAGGAATGCATTATCTCAAATTCTCCTTCTGGAGCAGAACCGCCATCTATTAGATTTCTTTAAACTTTAGGTTCACCAGTTAAATTTACTTGAGGGCGGAAAAAAATTGCAGCTTGACCAAGATTTATAAGACTTCAAAGTAAAGGCAGCAAATTAATTTGGAGCCCAATTAATATAAAAAGCAACAAAAATAGTTTTTCTAGACAAATTATTTAGCCTAGAAATTAATTCAGTGCCTTTACTTGGATATCTTGTAACTCTTTGTTAAATTTCAATTTTTCCCGCCCTAAAATAGTTTCAATGGGGGAAACTTAAGCTTTAAAACAGCATATAATAGATGGCGGCCCTGCGGTCTCAACCTGGAAAATCATAAGCGAAAATCATTAGTAAAAAGTAGTTCCCGAAATTTCACGATGGTTATTTTTCAATTGAAATGCAAAATAAATGCAATATCTCAAATGCTTCTTGCTGGACGCTATTATATTTAATAACGATTTTCTACGTCAAATCCGCAAGACCTCCACTGATTAGATTTATTTAAAGTTCAAGTTTGGATCTTTAAAACAACTTTAGGACCGAAAAAATCCAAGTTTGAATAAGAGCTACAAGACATAAAATAAAAGCACCGAAGTAATTTGTAGACCTAGTAGTTAAGAGGGGGACAACAATAGTTTTTCCAAACTACTAGACCTAGAAATTATTTCGGTGCCTTTACTTTGATATCTTATAAATCTCGTTTAAACTTGATTTTTTCCCACCCTAAAATAGTTTAAAAGGGGGCACCTTAAGCTCTAAAACACAATAAAATAGATGGCGGCCCTGCGGTCTCAACCTGGCAGATCATTAGAGAAAATCATTAGTAAAAAGTAGTAGTAACCACCTATGAGATTGTATTCCAACGAATAAGGTAGAGATTTTTGCAGGTCGAACCGTAGTCTTTAAAACTCAATGCAGCAGATATCGGCTCTGCGGTTTTAACCTAAAAAGTCATTCTTCAAAAGTAGCTCCAAAAGTTTAACAATGGTGATTTGTGAATTAGAATATTTAAAAAATGCAGTACTTCAAATGTCCATTTTTTGGACGCTATCGTCGTCGCTGATGATTTTTTAAGTACAGTCCGCGGGACCGCCACCTATGAGATTTTATTTGGAATATTAAAGTTCACCCTCGAAAACTACCTTTCCGTGGAACAAGAAGTTAAGTTTGACCAAGAGTCACAAGACATCAAATTAAAGCCACTGATTTAATCCGTCGACCTAAGACTTTAGATTAAAAATTTTTTTTTAACAACTCATCCGGCCTACATATTAATTCGGTGCATTTCTTAGGTTTACAAATTAAGGAAGTTGTAAAAGGCAACCTTAAGATTTAAAACACAAAATAATAGATGGCGGTCTTGCGGACTTGAATTAAAAAATCATTAGCTAATAAAATGCTGTCCTACAAAGAGCATTTTAGATGCTGCATACTTTTTGCATTACAATTAAAAATTAAAATTATGAAATCTCTAAAACTATTATTTATACATTTTCCAAAATTTTTTAAAAATTTGAATAAAAAGAAGTTCAGTTTTTTAAATATTTCTTCTTGGATACTATTATATGTAATAATGATTTTTGAGGTAAGTCCGCAAGGCCGCCACCTACCATATTGTGTTTTAAAACTTAAAATTCGACCTTTGCAACTACTTTGGGGCGGAAAAAATTCAAGTTTGATCAAGAGTTACAAGGTATCAAAGTAGAGGCATTATTTTAATTACATTTGAGCGTAAAAATAAATTCTAAATTTTCAGATAAACAGATATTTGATAGAAACTTCTAAAAAATACGATGACGTAACACTGTTCAGTATTGGTTCCTCTTTTGAAGGTCGTCAAATGTACGGTGTGAAAATTTCAAGTGGTGAAAATGAGACAAAACCTGCTATTTTAATTGATGCCGGTATTCATGCCCGGGAGTGGATTGCTCCCACTACCGCACTTTTTGCAATTTCCAGACTTGTAAAAAACGAAAGCAGGCATATTTATGAAAATCTGGATTGGTATATTATTCCGCAAATTAATCCTGATGGTTACGAATATTCACGCACTAAAGTACTTAAAGAATTGTTAAAAATCAGTTTTTGAAAATAATAATTTTTTATAATATTTTCAGAATTTAAATAATTATATTATAGGATCGCATGTGGAGGAAGACTAGATCACATACTACAAATCCAGGGTGCAGAGGCGTTGATGCAAATAGAAACTTTGGTTACAAGTGGATGTGTAAATATTTTATTTCAAATTACTAATTAGCGGCTGTCACCCCCCCCCCCCCCCCCCCCCCTCCAGCCAATTAAAAAGTAATATGGTTGCATTTTTAGTCAAAAAAGTCTCTATACCAAAATTTGTGAATTTTTTACCCAAAATGCTGAATTTTCTACCAGAAAAATTCATTTCTAAACAAACCTTGAAGAAAGTATTGTAACTTTAAATGAATTTTCATTTTAATGGATTTTCAGTTTCATTTTCAACCGAGAAAGATGACTTTCCTATCATGGAAAATGAACTTTCAATCCAGAAGCAAAAAATACAAACAACCAAAAATTATAAAAAAATTATAAAAATTTTAAACAAGAAGGATTACAATTAAAGAAAAAACAGATTAATTGTAACGCCAAAGAGACAAGTTATTTAGAAAAAAGCTGCATTTTTAAACCAAGAAAGACGACTTTTATACCCGAAAAGAATCATTTTTCCACTAAAAGAGGAATTTTTAACCAATTGGATCAAAAGAAAAATATATTTTTTTAACATGATATTTTAATCCTTCACCAGTTAGATGAATTATAAATTAAGAACTATGATTTATAAACCGAATTGTTGAATTTGCAACTAAAAATACATTTTTTGTTAAAAAAAGCAATCGTGAAATTTTTAGCTTAATAATTAGTTTTTAACGCACAAAAAAAAGAAATTTAAGCGAGTATAATTCAACCAATCAAGACAAATTTTTTAGGAAAAAAATTATTTTTTCTCGTATAAAGGATACGTTTTTAAAGAGAAAACGAACTCTTTTAGCTAAAAAGAAACGAATTTTTACCAAAAAAGTTACATTTTCAACCAAAATCAATAGTTTCATTATCAAGATATAAAAATAATTTTTCAACCAATTGGTCAAAATTTCAGATAAAAAATATTAAAATTAAATAAAAAATAGTTTTATTCTAAAGCGAAAAGGATACATTTTCAAGAGAAAAGTTATATTTTGAAACCAAAAAGTTTAATTTTGAATAAAAAAGTTCATTTTTAACTAAGAAAGATGACTTTAATAAAAGAAAAGATGCACTTTTTACCAAAAGAGGAATTTTCAACCAAACGAATTTCTCGAAAAAAAGATATTTTTTAGAAAGATAGTAGAATTAGTTACGTATTAGATGAATTTTCAAGTTTAAAAAATTATTTTTAAACCAACTAGTTGAATTTTCAACTGATAAATATTCTTCTTTAACAAAAAATGGTACCCTGAAACTTTTAGTTTAAACATTTTATTTTCAACAGAAAACGAGAAAATTTCAGTCAATTAAGAGTAATTTTCAAACAAACAGTTGAATCAACAATTAAAAAGATGAGTTTTCAAAAAACAAGAATAATTCTCTAAGCAAAAAAAGTAAATTTTTAGCAAGAAAGTTCATTTTCTACCAAAAAATTGAATTTACATTAAAAAAATTTTCATTTTCAATTACATTTTTAAACATAAATAGGATTTTCTTAGAGAAAAATCTCATTTCTGATCAATTAGTTTGATTTTTTGCCATGTGGTTGAATTTTTAAGCAAAAAACACGAATATCGTACAAAAAAGTTGCTTCTTTCGACCCAGAAATGGTAATGATCTACTAAAATGATAGATCTTTAAACAATAGAAAAAATTAATTTTTAATATAAATGTGAATTTAAGCCAAGTAGTTCATTTTTTAACCAAAAAGACGAATTATTAAACATCAACAACATTTTTTGAAATAAATATCGAATCTTGAACTCACCAGTTTGAAAAATTAATCTTTGACAAAAAAAGACAAGTTTTCATCCAGTTTAATTCAGCTGAAACAAAGAATTTATAAACTATTAAATGAATCTACAAGCAAACAAAAAAGAATTTTTACAAGCCAGATAATTTTTTAAACAAAAAGACAAGTTTTTAACAAAATTGTCGAATTAAGAGTTAAGAAAGAATTATTACAAAAGTGCTGAAACTTCAAACGAAAAAGACGAATTTTTATATAAAAAGTGAATTTTTCACTGAGTAATTAAATTTTCATAAAAGCAGTTTAAGTTTTAACTGAAAAGTTGAATTTCTTTAAATAATAATATGAATTTTTAACAGAAATGAATTAGTTTTCTGACCAAAGAAACAAATTTTTAGCAACAAAGTTAATTTTCTACCAGATAATTGAATTTTCATTTAAAAATTTTAATTTTCAAACAAATAGTTAATTTTTTCGAAAAAAAATTATTTTTGAAGCCAAAAAGACAAATTTTTTTTAAGTGGAATTTTTTACCCGAAATCAAGAATCAAGAAGATAATTTTCTACCGAAAAAGACGAATTTCCTACAAAAAAGTTCAATTTTCGACTCTCGAATGTGAATTTTGAACTAGAATAATAAATCTTTGAAAAAAAAATAAAATAAAAATAGTTTAAGTGAAAACCTAGTCATTGATTTTTAAACCAAGAATGGAATAGTTACATATTAAGTTTAAAAAAATATTAATTAACCAAGAAAAAAACGAATTTTGCACAAAACAGGTTAATATTCAACCCAAAAGATAAATTTTCAAATAAAAAAATTAATTATTTTCAAATTGAATACTCAAATTATTAATAAAAGAGATAAAACTTCACCAAAAAAAAGGATTAAGAAAAAATTAGTTTAACTTTTAAACAAGTAGTTGAATTTATTGCTACAAAAGATTACTTCTAATTGAAAAAGTAATATTTGCAACAAAGTGAGTACCCTCCCCACACAGCCTTACGCTGTTTTGAACCTTAGTTTTTGCCCCCACCCCCCACACCATAGAATTGGTAACGTGTGTTATGGCGAGCTCTTCATATTGATAAAAAATTTGTTTCTACGAATACTGCACTAAAGCGGATATTTAATTTATTTATTATTGGAATTTCGTTAGTTTACGAACCGAATATTTATACCAGAGTTTCTCCTAATCCATGTGAAAATATTTATGCCGGAGAGAAGGCATTTTCTGAAATGGAAACTCAAAACTTACGTGACTTTTTCTTATCAAAAAATGGGACTATCAAGGCTTATGTGAGTCTACATTCGACAAGTCAAAACACAAAGGTGAATAATATTAAAAAATTTTTAAAATAATTTATAATAATTTATTTATTCCTAAGCTTAATTTATTATTTTATCGATCTATTACACTTTTTAGAGTATACTCGCACCTTGGGCATACACCAAAAAATTGCTCACTAATTCTTCAGCACATGTGAGTAAACTTTACCTTGTAATATATTGCATTTTAGTAAATAATTTTTTTTTTTTACAAAAAGCCCAATTAATTTTCTTTTTAGATAAATCTAGCAGAAAAAGCTGCAAGAGCAGCTTCAAGTGTGCGTGGAACTAATTACACTACTGGATTTGCAAGTCATATTTACTGTAAGTAAAATGCAACTATTAGATTTACTAACAAAATAAATTAAATTTAAATTAATGAAATTAATTAAAATTGAATTCATTTTTTATATTTTAGATGCTGCTCCTGGAGCAAGTATGGATTGGGCCATTGGAGTTGGTGGAGCAAATTTATCATATACAATTGAGTTACCAAGTCATAATTTCATGACGAGTCCTGAAAACATAAGTGTTATTGGTCTTGAAATATTTAGAGCTTTAAAAATTTTTGCAAAATATGTAGGTAATTATTATGCTGATTAGATAAAATCTTACGTTTTTGCAATATATTGACAAAATATATTTATAAGGAATAAATAAATATTTTATTGTATTTCGCGCTATTTCCTCAAGATCAATTGGTAGCATCTCTTTCTCATACCAAAAGTACCACACGTTTAAAGCTAAAATAAAAAAAAGTGTACACAGCCAACGCCCTAGGAGCCTCCTCCCTGCGATTGGATTCTCACTTCTTTTTCTTGTGTATCAGAGTTCACACACGTTTTGATGTTTTATTCAAACCAAAATTGGAAAATGGTTTATAAGAAAACAAAAAGAGATTATTTATCGGAATCCGATGATTTTGATTTTAAAAGAGAGTTTCGTCGCTTTCTGGAAGAAGGATTTAAGAAGAAAAATAAAGAAAATATCGCAAGCGCAGAAAGTGCCGATAACATATGTTTTTTGTTTTGGTTTCAGATATCAGATGAGTTACGATGCATAGATCCTTATTTTTTGCATCCAAGGAGTCTTCTATATGATTTTTTATAATCTTACATATTGTGTTCAGAGGGTACTCTTCAGGCTCTAACCTGTAAGAGATAGTTATGAATATAAAACTTAACATTACGGGCTGGAAGCCTCTTTTATCTCCTTAAGAAGTTATGACTTCTAGCAATTTCTATAAAGAATTTGTTGTAAGAGTTTCTTCTGGTTTAAGTTATTATTTTTACCATGAGATGCCTAAATCCCAAACGAATGAGGCTTACAACTCCCTGCTTAATAAGAAAATTTTTGTGCGCAAAGGCTGTTTTTCAGGTTATAACCTAGCCTCCCTCGTCTCGGGCCTGTTTCAGGTCAGTATAGTTCTTTAAAATCCGATGACTCGTCTGATTCATCTTCAGTTAGTTCTGGATTCGACAATCAGAAAAAGGATCCTAAACGCAGGAACTATCGCTCTCGTGATGTAGGCCCCTTAGATTTTTTGGCTCCAGCAGATTTGTTGACAGTTTAACAAGAACAAACAAATGCTTTTGAAAACGCAGTCTCACCTGCGTCTTTAGCGGCAACTCAAGTGACAGCTGCACCTGGGGACGAAATTGTTTTGAAGGAGGACGTGCTGAAAGCCATCGGACCCTGTATTATTTCAGAAAAAATATTGTCAGAGCCCATTCGAGAGCTAGATGTAAGCTGTTGGAGTGACATCTTGAAGCAAGGTCTCC
Source organism: Belonocnema kinseyi (assembly GCF_010883055.1). Lineage (NCBI taxonomy): Eukaryota > Metazoa > Arthropoda > Insecta > Hymenoptera > Cynipidae > Belonocnema > Belonocnema kinseyi. The sequence goes on from NC_046665.1 coordinate 93,878,466, forward strand.
CTAAAGAGGATTTCGACAAATTAGTAGCTAAATATTCACCTCCATCAAACTGCTCGGACATCGAACCTTCAATATTGAATCCTGCAATTAAAGATTTATTAATTAAAATAAATCTTGAGTCGGTAATTAGGAAGGACGGCAGAATTTCGAAGAAGCAGCTCAAATTGAAAGCGTCCCTGGCAGCTGTGGGGAAAGGTCTCAATGAGCTTCTGAAAGCATTAGATGTTAATGTGCCCTTAGTAGAGTCCTTCGGCGATGTGGGGAGATTGCTAGCTGATCTTCACCACGATGAGTCCAATATAAGGAACAGTTTGATCTCATCAAATCTGAATGTATCTTATAGGGAATCATTACGCAATTCGACTTCTGACGAGTTCTTGTTTGGAAAGAATTTACACGAAAGAATTAAAGCTCGCAGCTTAATGACCGAATCATACAACTTCTTGAAACTCGCACCAAAAGCGCAGAATAATAATTAAAAAAACTCGAGGAACCCGCTCCGTCAGAAATCTCATTTTTCGATGCCATCGACGTCGAGCGGGTTCAAAACAGCGATGTCGAACAGGACACCATCGCGTAACCTCGGGAACAGTCGTTGGAGGCAGGAGTACAATCGGAAACCGGAATACAGCCGCAGGACCAATCGGAAGCAGGAATGTTCACAGAAAAGGCGTCCTTAGCCAATGTATGTAAACTAGCAGGTAGACTCGCTAATTTTATTCATAGTTAGAAGCAATTAACAGCGAATGAAATAGTATTATCTTGGATAAAAGGTTATAAAATTCCTTTTGAATCCCAGGTTTTCCGGAGGGTTTTGTTTTCAGCGAGAAAGTGGTCAAATTCCGAGTTTAAAATTGTTGCAAAAATGATTGACCAATTAAAATAGAAAGGAGCAGTTTCAGTATGTTCATGGTCTAATAGGCAATTTATTCCTGATATTTTTCTCGCTCCAAAATCTAATGGTGGTTTTCAGTTAATTTTGAACTGGAAAAAACTTAATGATTTCATTTAAACAGAACATTTTAAATTAGAAGATTGGAAGACGGGTTCACAATTATTAATTCCGGGATGTTTTATGAGCACAATCGACCTTAAAGATGCTTACTACTTGATTTCGATAAAAGAGTCAAACAGGAAATACCTTAGATTTCAGTTTAACAATACTTTATATTAATTTAATTGTCTTCCTTTTGGACTTTTCGTGGCTCCTTTCGTTTCAACCGAAATTATGAAACCCTTGGTAATTTTTTTGAGAAATAGGGGAATTCGTTGTGTAGTTTGATTAGATGATTTCTTGATTCTTGGAGATACTTACGGCGAGTGTAAAGAAGCAGTTCGATTTGCTTGCGATTCTTTGGAGAAGTTCGGATTCGTTATTAACAAGGAAAAAAGCAAATTTTCTCCAAGTACTGTGTGCAAATTTTTAGAATTTATTTTCGACTGAACTAACATGATTATGGAGCTACCCAGCAGTAAAAAGGAAAAAGCTAAGCAACTAGCGTTTAAATTTCTGAATACGAGGGAGTGTAAGATTCGCGTTTTTGCTAAATTTTTAGGATATTTAGTTTCTTGCTATCCTGCTGTCAACTTCATTTGCGTAACAAACTCTATACTTTCGGTGGAATATTCTCTCGAAATTTTTTGAGAGGCTTCGCTAGCAGGTTGGGGCATTGCCGGTAATGGAATTAGATCCCATGGTTTTTGGATTCAAGAGGAGCGACAATTACCTAATAAAATTCTGCAATTCAAGGCGGCTTTTTTCGGTTTGAAGTGCTTTGCCTCAGATTTTAGAGGCTGCAATATTTTAAAACGCATTGATAATATGGTTGCAATTTTTTAAACTAATAGAATGGGCGGACTACGATTTGAAAATCTTAATAAACTCGCGCACTCCCTTTGGTCTTGGTGTGACGATCGAAATATTTGGGTTTTCGCATCGTATATTAAATCCAAGGATAATATAGAAGCAGCCCATGAATCTCGTAGATTGGCAGCAGAGACTGAATACTGCTTAAATTAAAAATATTTCGAAAGGATTGTATGAGGATAGATGCTTTCACAGTTTCATGGAAGAATTTTTTCTTCTACGCATGTCGCCCGTTCTCCATCATATTGAAAGTTCTTCAGAAGATTAAAAACAAGGGAGCGAGGGGGAATTTAGTGGTTCCAAAATGGCCATCTCAAGCTTGGTTCCCTCTATTTTCTTCCATTTTAGTGAAAGAATCCGTAATTTTGAATCCAAATATTAATTTACTATTTTCTCCAAGTAGGGACTTTCCCCCGTTGTGGAAGCAGCTTACCCTGGTTGTCGCGGTGCTATCCGGAAAAGTTTTGAACGGAGGGAAGTACCTTCGGAATCGATAGAAATTTTAATTTCTTCATTAAGCGAGTCCTCGATTAAACAATACGATTGTGCCTTGAAGAAATGGTGGGTGTTTTGCTAGCGTAAATCTATCGATCCTTTTTATTGTTCAGTCAAGGATATTTTTGCGTGTTTAACATATGAGGTTGAGAAAGGAGTAAAGTTTGGTTCGCTAAATAGCCTTAGATCTGCGATATCTTTGTTAGTAGGGGCAGAGGTAGGTCAAAATGTTATAATAAAGAATTTTTTTAAAGGTGTGACTAAAGTAAGGCCTACTACTTCAAAGTATGACCAGAATGGGACCCACAGATCGTTTTGGACACCTTGTCTCAGTTGGGTAAAAATGATACAATGTCTTCAGAAATGTTGTCAAAGAAGTTAGTTACCCTGCTGGCTCTGATTACTGGTCAGCGCATTCAAACTCTGTTCCTTATTAAGATTAGAACATTCTAGCAAAACAAGATGTTTTTGAAATTAGGATAACTGATAGGATTAAGACTTCGGCTTCAAACAGGAAACAACCTCTACTGATTGTTCCTCGATACAAGGAGAATGAAATTATTGATCCTATGTCAGTCTTGAAAACTTATTTGTAAAGAACCCAGAATACTAGGAATTCCACAGAGGAATTATTTCTTTCATATAAAAAGCCATTTAGAACTGTTAAAACGCAATCTTTAAGTCGCTGGTTTAAAGAGTTCCTTGCAATGTGCGGTTTAGATGTCCAGTTTACGCTTCATAGCACTCGTTACGCATCGACGTCATTTGCGAGGAGGAAAGACGTTAATATAGATGTCATTAGAAACCCAGTGGGCGCAAAATTTGGCGACGTCTTTACGACATCGTTACGACATCTTTACGACATCTTTACGACATCCTATGTCCATGTCGGTACAGTGTCTTTACGATATCGCAAATACATCGTCAGATCATACGACATATTTACGATACCGCAAAGACGACTTAACGACATAGACATAGGATGTCGTAAAGTTGTCGTAAAGACGTCGTAACGATGTCGTAAAGACGTCGCCAAATGTTGTGCCCACTGGGGATACAGCAGGTTGGATTACAGAGTCTGTTTTCATTTTATGATATAATAAAGAGTCTCGTTAAACTATACATTTAAACCGTTATTTTTTATTACTTTTATTTCGTTGCAGTTATTACTTTCAACATCTACCAATTGATCTTGAGGAAGTGGCGCGAAATACAATTGTATAATTAAGCCCCTGTTCTCTAATAAATTAAAGACCCCCAAATTTAAACTGCAGCATTTTGAAGAAGTGAGAATCCAATCGCAGAGGGGAGGCTCCTAGGGCGTTGGCTGTGTACATTTTTTTTAGCTTTAAATGTGTGGTAATTCTAGAATGAGAAAAAAATACCAATTGATCTTTTCGGAAGTGGCGCTATATATAATTATAATTGAACTTCACTTAGGTAAGTTTGTTTAATTATACAGTTGTATGACTCTATGTTTCAATATTTAATCATTTTTAATTATTAATTTTAATTTTTTTCAATACACCAAACCTTTTCAAAAATGTTTAGAAACTTATTTTATATTTTTCTAACAAAAAAAATAAAGGAATTTTATTTCAAGTTATTGGGCATTATTATTCTTTTTAGCAGTAGTCTGCGCTTGACCGCGCTTTCAATTAAGTTTTGGTATTCAGCTTCTAAAAAAATAAATTAGTTAAAATTTTTAATAATTTTTTACTATCTTTTCTTCTAGTTCACTGACTTGAGTTCAGCTTTTTAAAAAAAATTTTCAGCTCCTTAGAATATTATTTCAAATGTATAAAAAAAAACTTTATCTTTAATTAAAATACTATCCTTCATTCTAAAAATGATCAAAAAATTGCATTTTTAATGCGCTTTTCCATATATAAGCGAAATGAATTAATAGAGACCAATAAGAAAATCCAAAGATTTCTTGTTGAGCCGAATTTTTTGGTTGAATAGTCTATTATTACTTTATTCTTTGAAAATTCATCTTTTTGGTTAAAAAATTTTGTATCTCCTTCAAGATTTCATTTTTTGATAAAAATTCAACAATTTTGTTATGCATATTTTGGTAGAAAATTAAAATTTGGTGTTAAAAATTCGTCTTTTTGAATAATAAATTCCACCATTTGGTAGAAAAGTGAACTATGTCGTTGATAATTGACGTTTCAGTTGGAAATTAAAGATTTAAATTAAATTTTTTCCTTTCTTGACCAAAGTAGAAAGTGGAATAACTTTATTAAAAATCTGCTTTCACCAAAATTAATTTTTTGGCTGGAGATTTATCATTTTTAGATGAAAATGTATCTATTTTCTTAAAAATTTGTGTTTCTTTGTCGTTGTTGAAATTTGACACATTGAAATAAAAATTTTAATGTTCCAGTTTTGACAGAAAATGTGTCTTTTTTCATTGAAAATTTGGTCTTTTTGGGTGAAAATTCATCTATCGTTGTAGAAATTTTATCTTTTAAAATAAAAATTGAGTTGTTTGCTTCAAAATTGGTCTTTTTTAGTAGAATTCAAATGTTTTCGATTAAAAATGAAATAGTCTTTCGTTAAAAGTAATAAAAATGCAATTTTTCGTTGAAAATTTATTTTTTCACTTGAAAATTTAACAATTGCATTTTTATTTTAAATTTTCACTTTTCTTGTTTAAAATTTAACTACACGGTTGAAGGTTTGATGCCTTTTTGACAATATTTTTTTTGTTGAAAATTTATCATTTTAGCTTAGAGTTAATCTACTTACTTTAAAATTAAACTAAAATGTTAAAAGTCCTTTTTTTCAAAACAAATTATTATATTGTTAGTTACAAATACAACCTTTTTACAAAATTGTATTTATTTTGATGAAAATGAATTTTTTCAAAGAAGGATCATTTCGATTGAAAGTTTATCTCTTTGGTTACAAATTCAACTATTTTGTTGAAAATGCGTTCTTTTTTGGCAAATTTTTAACAGTTATTTATCTATGATTAAAATCTTTTTTGTCTTGAAAGATCATCTATTATATTTTTATTGGTTTCATCTTGTTTGTTTAAAAATTAAAATAATCATTTAAAAGCTGAACAACTTTATTAAAAAAAATGATGTTTTTTGTTGTTGTTGAAGATTCATCTTTTTGCTAAAACGTTTTGAAATATTTTTGAACATTTTTGCTCTTGTTAAAAATGAACATTTTTGACTTCAAATTTAACTATTTCAGTTTTGGATGAAAACTCTTCTTTTTTGGTTAAAAATTCGTATTTTTTGTTTGAAAATTAATGTATTTTTGTAAAAATTTTAGCTTTTATGGTTAGAAAAGTAACTGTTTCATTGAAATTATTCAGTTTTTGTTGAGGATTTCACTGTTTTGTTCAAAATTTGTTCATTTTTGGTAAACAATAATTTTTTAACACAAAATTGAACTAATTAATTTTTTATCGAAAATTTATGTTCTTCGTTTCAAAATTTAACTATTTGACGGAAAATCAATGTATTCTATTGAAGCATTACATTTTTGAAAGAAAGTTAGTTTCCTTTGTGGAAAATTCAAATGTTTAGATGTGAATTAAACTTTTGGTTTAAAAATAAATTAATTCTGTTGAAAGTGCAACATTTTCACCAGAATCCTGTTTTTACGGGTTTTAGAATTATTATTGTGAATGTGAATTCTTTTTTGTTAAAGCTCCTTGTGCTTCAACAACTTTTTGTTAACACTTTAATTTGGTGATTTTAAATGGCAATACCATTTAAAATCACCAACGATTAAAACACGAGTAAAAAACAAAAAACACGAATAAAACAATAACTACCCGTCTTACAAAAAAATAATTTGTGAAAAATTTATCGATCCTTTTCAGACTAAAAACTTGTTCATTAATTTTTTTCATATTTTGCACCGTTTTATCCAGGCATTCTTATTTGTTCAAAGTTTTAATGTAATTTTTTACGTACAAGAAAAATACGCGCCTAATTCAAAATGATTAGAAACCAATTTTTAAATCCATTTTTGGTGAACAAATTTTGTCTATTCTTTTTTATCGAATCTTGTCTTAGTTTTCAATCAACTTAATTTTTAAAAATATTAATGTGATTAAAAAATGGGCGTTTTTAAATGCTTTTCGAAATTGGAATTTTTTTATTTCTTTGAGAGCATTTTTAGTGGATAAATTTTACATAAAACTAATACCTCCTCATGCTCTTGTTTTAAAGATGCACCTTTCAGACACTAGAAGGTATCGAAAAAACATCTTCAAGAGACGGACATAAATATTGTAGCGAAGTCGTAAAGATGTCATTAAATTTGCTGTGCCCACTGAAAAGATAGTGCGAACATTACAATGTCGTGTCAGAGAATATTTATATCCAATAAAGCAAGTGATTTATTTTTCAAAAGATATTGATCAAACGCCTTTCGCTAAAAGATTGAATGTAAATAAATTATGTGTTCATGATAAGAAGATATATAAAAACGGGAACTATGTTGAAAGTTTGCTGTGTGTTTGAAAAATGCTGATTCGTTTCTTTATCGTTTCTGCTCTACTGGCATTTGTATTTGCAATAAACGAGTATTTTCCTTCTTTACAAGGGTAAGTCTTACATTTCCACTTGAATATATTGAAAAATGAATGAAATATAATTCTCTAATTCTTAAAATCGTAAAAATGTTTGAATTTTAAAACTAAAAAACTCTGGGGTTTATGTAAAATGCTACCGTGGACATTAGGTTTATGTAAGATGATAACACAGTAATGGGGATCATATAAAATAATACCAGGAGTATAAGGCTTATGTAAAATAATACCACGGTCATAAGGCTCATCTAAATTGATCTCACGGTCATTGGGCTCATGTAAAATGATATCACTGGAATGAGGATCACGTAAAATGATACTACTGGCTTAAGGGCTATGCAAAAGGATTCCAGGGGTATATGACTTATGTTAAATGATACCACTGACATGCGGCTAACGTAAAATGATACGAGGGGTGCGAAGCTTATGTAATATGATAGAACGGTCGTAAAGCTCATCTAAAACGATGCCATGGTCATAGGGGACATGTAAAATGATATAACTGGCATAGGACTTATATAAAATGATACCACGAGTTTCAGACTAATGTAAAATGATACCAGGAGTATACGGCTCATGTAGAACGATACCAGTGCCGTGAGACTTATGTAAAATTATACTAGAGGTATTAGGCTTATGTAAAATAATACAATAGTCATAACATTCATTTAAAATGATACCACGGGAATGGGAATTACGTAAAGTGGTAACACGGGTATAAGGCTTATTTGAAAAAAGGACGGACATTGGGCTTGTATAAAATGATAAAAAGTTCATGGGAATTACGTAAAATGATTCCAAGAATACTGCGATTATTAGAAATGATACTCTTGGCATGGGAATTATGTACAATGATACCTTGCGCATCGTAATTATGTAAAATGATACCACGAGCGTTGGGATCCTTGGAAATGATATAACGGCCATTATGTGAAATGCTAACACAGGTCATGGGACTCATCTAAAATGATAACACAAACATTGGACTCATGTAAAATGATACCACGGAAATGAGGATTATGTGCACTGATCCGACTGGCATGGGGATTATGTAACATGATACCAGGGTCATCAGGCTTATGAAAAATGATACCAAGTGAATAAGGCTTACGCAAAATGATACAACGGTCATGGGGCTTTTTTAAAAGGATACTAAGAGGATGTGACAGTCAACTTTGGGAAATGGTTACAAATATATAAGAACAAATCTGCCTGGCCATCCGAGTTTTTATTTTGTTTATGTAGTTCATATAACAAATTTTTTATTTGTATTGTAACTCAGAATAGGGCCTTAGAGTCCTGGCCAAAGTAGAATTAATAAAATTTTAGTATTGAGGCAAAATAAAAACTTCAATTTTTCGTATTATAAAGTCGCCGAATATAATAACGCGCGATACTTAGTTACGTAATATACTTTGATGTGCCACTCGTAAACAATGAACGGTAAAAGGGAGGCGGTACGGGAAGGGGGAATAAGTGGAAGTAACGTTACGAACTTGAAAGTGTATAAACCGAAATTAAAAAGTTTTCACTGGAAAATTATCTTTATTTTTCGGCAAAATTTACAGTTCTCAAACCTTAACTGGAATTCAAAGTTTATTTAAAATCTGATTCATTAGTATATAAATTATCGTCTTTTTGGTTGAAAAATGCAAAAATTGAACTGTTTTTTCAAAATTTATGTATTTAAAAAAAAAAGAACTTTCTTAGTAGAAAATCAATTTTGAAGTTGAAAATGCGAATGTTTAATTGCAAATTAATCTGTTTTAGTTCAAGATTTAAGTATTCTTTTAAAAATTTCTTTTTTTATGATGAAATTCTAACTACTTGCTGGCTGCAAATGAATATTTAAAGTTGAAAACTCGTTTTTTTTAGGTATAAAGATTAATTTTTTGAACTGACGATTGAACTATTTTAATAAAAATTCAACTGATTGTTTAAATATTAAGTGGTTTATTAAAAATATGTGCATTTGATTAAAATTTCATTTTTTGTGGCAGTAATCTGTATGGTTAAAAATTCACCTAATTTTATTTAAAAGTTAAATATTTTTGTTATGAAAATTCAAAAAAGTTCTAATTTTGATTCGTAATTGATCAAATTTTATTCTTGCTGACCAAATATTTATGTATGAAAATTATTTTCTTATAATAATTAAATAACTTTATAAAGTTGAATAAGACGTTATAGAAAGAACATTTTTTGAATTTTTATTATATTCAATTCTTTTTTAAATTAATTAAAATCTTTCTGGGTGGAAATATCAACAATTATATTTTTCTTTGAAAATGATTCTCTTTATTGATAATTCAACTACTTGGTTAAAGTTCAACTATTTTCTGAAAAATCGGTATCACTTGTTGATCATTCATAATTTTATTAAAAAATTTAACTCTGGATCAAAATTTAAACAGTCATTTGAAAATTTCATTTTTTGGTAGAGAATTAATTTTTCAGACCTAAATCTAACTGTTTCATTTTTGATCGAAAACTGCTATATTTAACTAAAAATAGGTCATTTTTAGTTGAAAATTTAGCTATTTACTTGAAAATTCCTGCGTTTTATTTTAAATCGGTCTTCTTGACTGAAAAATGTGCAATTTTTGAAAAAATTTATATTTTCAGATTGAAAATCGAACTGTTTTTAAGAAAATTAATTGTATTTAGAAAAATAAATTCATTAAATTAATTATTTTATTGAGAAGTCTACAATTTTGTTGAAAGTTCAACTTAAAGATTTTAAAATAATTAATATAGATATTTACAAAAGTTGAGAATAAATAAGATATTATTACTCACAGCTTAATATTTTTCAAATAATAAATGATTTTTTAATTAAAAATTTATAACATTGACCCGACCTGCAGTACGTTATCATCAATTAACTAGAAAATTTTTTACAAATATTTTAAGAATGCAAGGTATCTCTATTACGTGCGATACTGAGGAAAAATTGGATCTCATTCGAAAATACGATGGGCGAAAGGGTTTTAATATTGTAAAAATGAACAAACTTTCAAGTGAAAATGCCAAGTTCTTGTCACCGCAGACCAGGTTTCTGACTTCAAGAATGACCTCAAATTTAATGGGATCGATTATCAAGTTAATAACGAGGATGCCCAAAAATTAGTTGACAAAGAGTCGAAGGAACAAGATCTTGCTCAAAAGAAGAAACCTCGAAGTTTTATTCCCCGCCCTTTTTTTAATTTTAATTATTTCGCGCGACATGCGACAGTAAGTATTATAGAAATGTTTGAGAATTTTTCTTTGAATTTTTTGTGTAGTGTTCAACATTATAACCAGGGAACGGATTAGAGCCACTGTGAAGTTACCTGACGAGCGCAGCTCGGATCTCATATGGGGAGAACATCTGTTAGATTAGCGGCGACACGCGCGTGGCTACACGCCTTCCTCTTTGCAAGTTCGACTTTTCTGCAAATATAAGAGTCGAGCTGTGCTCAGCAAATGAGAGCCGAGCTGCGCTCAGAAGATAACTTTACACTAGCTCTAATCCAATCCCTAATTATATTAATATGTAACAAATAGTCATAATTTAAAAATAATATTTAAAAATCTAAATATTTAAATAGCAAATATAAAATTATTAATTGAATTTGGGATTTTATATCTTAATACGATGTTCTTAAAAGATCCATTTTGAGGATGTTTTCAACTAAAACTTCTTAAATGTTTTTGGTTTTAAATCATACAATTTTGAATATTTTTTCGAAATTAGTCCGTCCGGAAGATCTGTAATTGAAAATCCGTCAAATTTAACGAATTTAATTTGTAAATTATGTAGTTTAAAATGTCGCTTTCAAATAGTTCGATTTTAAAGATGAAACTGTAAGAGCTCTTGGATCTTAAAAATGTATGAATAGAAATTCCTACATTTTGAGGATTTTGAACATCAGAAGACAATTCTATAAACAAAATTACAGACTTTTTAATTTTGAAACTTAATATTTTCCAACATTCTTATTATAAATCGCCAAATTATTATCGCATTGACTTTAAAGATGTAATTAAATAAAAGTTCTGAAACATGGATCATTTTGAAGATCAACAGTCAAATTTTCAATTCTAAATCTTCCAAATCAAATAAATTTTTTTTTTAAATATTCAAAATCAGAGAATTTTTAATTGTAAAACTTAAAATTTGTTCAATTTTCAATTTTCGAATTTTCAGAATTAAAACTTTTTATTTCGAAACATTAATAATTCCAAGTTCTACAATTTTTAAAAGTCAACATAAAATTTTGATGAGTTTGGAAATCAACAGTCAAGTTTTCAATCCTTAATCTTCCAAATCCAAAAATTTCTTATTGTGAGGCATCAGAATTACAGAACTTTTACTTTTAAATTGTCAAAATTAAAAACTATTCTTTTTTAAAAATTTACAATTAAAAATTCTTGAATTTGGAAGATTATTCATTTAAAAGTTCTTAATTTTTAAGAATTAAACCTGAAAACTTTTTGATTATGAAGATTGATGATCAAAAATCAGGTTTTCTATTTCAAATTTTCTAAATCAGAGAAATTTTAAATCTTAAATTGTCATAATTAAAAACTGTTTAATTTTGAAGAGTTATATTTAAAAATTCTTGAATTTGGAAGATTGTTAATTTAAATTTTTTAATTTTAAAGAATTACAATTGAAAAGCTTTTTGATTTCAAATCGTATATTTTAATTATTTACGTCTTATGGTCGTAAATCAAAATAAAATTACGATTAAAAAAAACATTTTCTTCGAAACCCAGATATTTATTAAATAGTGTTATAGCAAAAGTTTATGCTCTCCCCAAAGTTCACAAACCTAATTTAAGTTGGAGACTAATTGTTTCTACTGTTGGCTCCCCACTTATAAATTATCAACTTATATTTTAAATATTTTAAAACCAGTTTCTATAAACACTGGCTCATTTGAAAAAAATAGTTGGAAACTTAAAGATTGTTTAAAAAATATAAATGTACCAAAAACCTTTTCGATAGTTTCTTTAGATGTTGTGTCCATGTTTGACAGCATCCCACTAAAACTCGCTTTAGATTGCATTAAAGAAAAACTTAATTTAAATCATAACTTGACCAAAATAACTAAAAATGAATTTTTAATAGCTACCAGAACAGTTTTTAATGGCACTGTTTTCTCCTTTAATGATAAATTTGATAAACGAATTTCGGTTTGCCCTATGGGTTCACCGTTATCCCCAGTAGTTTCTGATTTAATTTTACAAGATGTCGAAATAAGAGCTTTACAATTGTTAGATTTCACACCTATTTTGTACAAACGATGTGTCGACATTTTAGCCATTATTCCTACAGATAAGATTCAAGTTTTCTTAAATGCGTTTAATAGTGTTGAAGATTGTATAAATTTCACTCATGAATGTGAGAATAATAATGTTATTAAATATCTTGATTTAAAAATTATAAAAACTCCAAATGGTGATTTATGAACCAAATGGTTTAAAAAACCTTCTTGGTCCGGTAGATACTTAAACTATAATTCACATAATTTATTTGGAAATAAAATTCGTTTAGTTAAGGGTTTAGGAGACAGACGTGTAAAATTATCTGAAATTAAATTTAGAAAAGAAAATTTTAATCAATTAAAAACAACTTTAGTACAGCATAACTATCCTCTTGAGTTTATAAATGACATAATTACAGAACGCATTCATGAGATTTACAATAACAGTAATAAAGTTAACAATAAAAGTAATTGGAGTGATACTTACAATAGATTTAATTTAAATGTTACTTTGCCTTACATTAAGGGTCTATCCGAAAGGTTAAGAAATTCACTTAAAAAATTAACATTAATGTTTATTTTAAAAACACTTATACTTTAGATAATTATTTGTTAAAAAGAAAGGGCTTGGATTTCATTGAAAATTTATCTGGTTTTATTTATTTAATTAAATGTAAATGTTGTAATAAAGCTTATATACCTAAAACTGGCTTGAGATTAAAAACTAGAATTACTGAACATAAAAGTGATTGTGAAGTTGAAAATTTTAACACAGGTCTGTCGCAACATTCTTGGCATTTCAGTCATTACTTTGATTTTAAAAGTATTAAAATATTAGTTACAGAAAAAAATACTTATCAACGACGTATTATTGAGTCTATTTTTATAAACAAATATCGTAAGATTTTAGTTAATTTACAGACTGAAATTCTAAATATTAATAAAATTTATCAGAGTATTATAAAATAATGTTCAATGAAAACCTGCCTATTGTGTCATCGTTCATTACGTATTCTTCATTTATTTCTGAAACTGTCAATTGCTGTTTGTCCGACCTAACCCACGCTAATTTGGTTTCTCTCACTATATTTACATTCTCATTCCTGAGAATGTAATGTAATAGTCCAAATGTTCAATCTCTGGCTTTTAACGGATTAAAATTTGATAATTTTCAAAAAATAGAAAAAAATATTTTTTTTTATAGATCCAAAAATTTCATTCAAAATTTTCACCAGATACCAAATTAATTTCACAACTATTCTATCCGATTTTTTTGATCAGCCCAAAATTTAAAAAATTATAGTATTTTAAAAATTTTCAATTTTTTTTTAACTTGTAAAAATTTTTGTCAAAGTTTCTCATAGATGGGTCGAAGACTTGCAAATTATCCAAATAAAATGTTCAATTTTCATGAAAATTGGAAAAGTTATATTCTTTTCGAAAATTTGAAAAATTTCAAAAAATAGAAAAAATGATTTTTTTCATAAATCCAAAAATTTAATTCAAAATTTTCAGTGGATACTAAATACATTTCAAGCTATTCTAGCTGAATTTTTCGATTAATTTTTTTAAAAACTTGATTTAAATGTATTGGACTGAAATTTGATCTGTTTGACTATTTTGAACCAAGTAAATAACAAGTAAATAACACGTTCGTTCCGCAACACTGCTCCGACCCAGGCTGCTGATCAATCTCTCTAGCAGTCACCCCAAGCGAGGAACCTCACGAAGTCGTTGTGTAAGGTTCCCCACTTGGGTCCATTAATATGCAAGGTCTTTGTTTCAGGCGTCATTCACTCTACTGATACTCTTTTTATTAACTATTTGCCGCCATACTCTCCTGTCCTGGCATACTTCTCTAGCTTCTTTTATGTCCATGCATTTTTTCATGCAGGCTCTCGTGTTTCTGTGACTTCTTATGTCCCTTCTAAGTAGGGTCTCATTCACACATTCTAACCATTCTTTCCGCGGTCTACCTCTGGCACGCTGCCATTTACTTTATCTTGATACACTTGTTTCGTTAGTCGTTCATTTGGCATTCTCTCAATATGTACGAACCATCTTAACCGATTTCTTCCCCATGTGTCCACTAGCGTCTCTTCTGCACCACATTCTTTTAGAATGATCCCGTTACTTACTTTGTCCATTAGGGTTTTCCCGCTTATTATGCGCATGAATCTAATGTCAATTGCGTTAATTTTACTCTTATCTTTTTCTTGATAAGTCCATGTCTCGCTACCGTATAGTACAGTCGGTACAAATATAGAATTATGTATTGCCATTTTAGCTTTATTTGATATATTTTTACTTCTGATAAGGGGACCTGCTCTACCAATAACCTTCTTATCTTCATTTATTCGTCTATCTAATTCCTCATCTATCTTCCCGTCCCTGGTAAATAAGCTACCAAGGTATACGAACTTATCAACTTGTTTAATTCTCTCATCATTTAATAAAATATTGCATAGTGCTTTCTCACTCTTTCCTTCGAACACCATAGTTTTTGTTTTATTAGCGTCAATTTTGAGGCCCATGCTCTTCATGCTTGCATCTAGTTTATTCAACATTCTTTGTAGGTCTTCGATAGACTCTGCCATAACAACCTTATCATTTGCGAACGCTAACCCTCGTACCCTTACTGTTTCGAGATCCACACCCTCTTCGTCGAAGAGAGCCATTCTTAAACACTTGTCCATAAAAAGTATAAATAACCATGAAGACATAACGCATCCTTGTCTAACTCCTTGAATAATGTCGAAACAGTCACTAAGTTTCCCATTCACTCTTACACTCGCTTTGCTACCTGTATATATTGTTTTTATACCTTGTAGGATCCATCCATTAACTCGATACTCTTTCAGAACTTCCCAAAGTTTACTTCTATCTACATTGTCAAAAGCTTTTTCTAGGTCAACAAATGCACAGAAAACTTTTTTTCCTACTCTTAAACTTTTTTCTGTTATTTGCCTCAAGCTAAATATTTGATCCGTACATGACCTTTCTGGCATAAACCCACTTTCGGCTTCCCAAATCTTTGCTTCTGTTATTTTCATTACCCTACGAATAAGTATTTTTGAATATATTTTACTTACGGTGCTTAATAAGCTAATCCCTCTGTAATTATTGCACTCGCTTTTATCTCCCTTTCTCTTGTATATTGGTACGATAATAGCTTCTTTCCAATCGTCTGGGACGTCTCCCATCTCGAAACATAAATTTATCAATTCGCAAACTCTATGTGGTATGTACTCGCCACCTCAGCGACACAGACTTTTTCAATTGAGTTTTCCATCGCATCGTGTTCAACATCGCAGTTGTGGTATCCTATAGCTTCATCTCCGAATTGTCTCCTAAAATAGTCTCTGATTGCCTCTAGTATTCCGTCTACATCATATACCATTTCCCCCCTACTATTTCTCATGTTGACAATTTCTGTACTTTTGTTTCCTTTCATTTTTTTATAAAGTAGTTTCCTGCTTCCTTCAAAGTCGTTTTGTATTTTTATCTCTTCTTCTACTCTAATTGCATCTTTGCTTTTTTTAAGTAATCGTTTAAGTATCCTGTTTTCGCGTCTATAATCATTTCTACGTCTACTTATTTCCTCATTACTAAGATCTGCGATGTTCAAAGTTCTCTTGTACGCTTCTCTTTTTGCTTTTTGGGCAGCCTGGATTTCATCATTCCACCACGCATCACCAGATATTCTTCCTACAACTGCGGTACCACACACTTCGATCGTGCATCTAACAAGTATATCCCGTAACATCGTCGAGGCGCCCTCTAAATCTTTGTTTTTTTTCTTTGTTTCTAAATGTTTGTTTTATACGGTCCTCCCATGTTGCCCTATCTATGCTTTCGATTATCTTATTTTGGAAATCTAATCGCACATCCGGTTTCTGTAGGTTCTCAATTTTGATTCGCGTTTGTTTTGCTTTCCTGGGTCTCTTTTTTCTCCAACCCCGACCTAAGTTAATTTTTGAGATCAGAAGGTAATGATCAGTATTGCATTCAGGACCCCTCATGACCCTTGTATCTTTGACTAACTCTCTAAGTCTTTCATCCGCAACAACAAAGTCAATTATACTGCGGCTATTTCCTTTAGACCAGGTGTATATGTGGATCATTATATGCCTAAACCAAGTATTTGTAATAAACAGACACCTTTCTAGGCATAGACCAACTAATTTATCTCCGTTAGTTTGTTCTTGGATCCCCAAAATTACCTAATACTCTTTCTGTATCCTGATTTTGGATGCCCACCCAACCGTTCACGTCTCCTAGTAGAATTATTATTTCCCCATGTTCGCAGATGTTTATTGTGTCATTTAAAGTGTCCCAGAAGGCGTCTTTTACTTCTCTAGGATCACTATCAACCGGCGCGTAGCATGCTATAATAAATAGTCTTCTGATTCCTACTTTCATTCTAGCCCACAGCAGTCTGGGAGACACGAAGCCATGGTCTCGGAGATGCTGCTTTGCTCTTTCAATCAAAATGAGACCTACTCCTTGTTTACCATGTGATTCACAGTCTACTCCTGACCATATTTCAAATCCGCCTTTCAACAGGCTGTTTTTTATGTCTTTAGTTTCGCATCCCTTTTTCTTTGTTTCGTGCACACATAAAATATCTAGTTTCTTCACGTCCACAGTTTCACGAAATTCTTTTACCTTGAGATCATTTACTCCCCTAGCATTCCAAACACCCAGTGTCCATTCGTCGCCTGAAACATGACCTTAAGATTTTCCGTGTGCATGCCTTTTGTCATTAAAAGTTCCAGTCCTTTCCGAGGCTATTTTGTAGTTTGTATTAT
>NC_046665.1:93895551-93969180 GCF_010883055.1 Belonocnema kinseyi
GGCGTTATTTTTAGTTTGAAGGTTTAAATTTCCTTTGTTTTCTTTCTTTTATCGTGAAATTATAATGAATTTCTATGAATTACTTATCTTTGAGTACGTTTCCGGATTACCTAGTAACTGCATATCGAAGCACAATTTTAAGAACGTACATTTATACCAAATTGAAAATTTTCTATTTTGCTTTTTCTCCAACCGAGTATATAAGACCGCTCTCTTTCAGATTTGCCACGGAACTGTTAAGGAAAATACAAGATAATGTAAGGATCGACTTACGACTGCGTCATATCCGAGAGTCGTTAAAAATCGTCCTGTTTAAGATTCTCCGAAAACCCATAAATGCACACACACACACACACACACACACACACACACACACACACACACACACACACACATATATATATATATATATATATATATTGAAAATCAAGAAAATTTCAATTCCAAATGTGCAAAATTGGAGATATATAAGATGTAAATCCAGAAAAAGAATAAAAAAAGACCAAAAAGACTAATTTTCAAGAAATATTCAAATCCGAATCACAGCCAAAAACAGCTATTTTCGATAAAACAGTTGAATTTTCAACAATATAGATAGATTTTCACTTGAGAAGAAAATGTCAAGCAACTAAAACAGATCAATTTTCAATCAGACATATGTACCCCCAATTAAAAGAATTGAATTTTCCACCGAATAAAAAGAATTTTTAAACGAAAAGGATGAATATACAAACTCAATTTTTCAATTCTAAATCTTCCAAATTGAAGAAACATGCAGTGTGAAGAATTAAAATTAAAGAATTTTTATTGAAAAAATTAAAATTTGCATAATTTAATATGAATGGTTTTGAATTTTTTGAAGTAAAAATGTAAGTTTTCAATTATTCACCTTCCGAATTAAAGAAATTTCAAGTATAAAGCACAACAATTTTAAGAATGTTTTTATGGCAAAGCTGTAAATTTGCACAATTTTTCAATGAAAATGATAAAAATTAAAAAGTCCTTGAATTGAAAAATTTAAAGGTAATTTCGAAGAGTAAACATTGAAAACTCTTGAATTTTAAAGATATATGAATAAAAGTTCTAAATTTTAATTTTTTTTCTTATAGGATGATTTTGATCATTTTAAAAATCAATTATCCAGATGTTTCAATTATAAACCTTCCCAATTATAAAATTTCAAGTACCATTGATAAAAATTACGAAGTTTCAAAATATTAAACTTACAAATTTTTAAATTATAAATTGGCAAAATTAAAATCTGTTTAATTTTAAACATTAATAATTAAAAGTATAAGACTACTTTTAAACTTGAATGATTTTACGAATAAAAAGTTGACTTTTAATTCTTAATCTTTCAAACTGAAAAAAATAATAATTGAAATCCGTCAAAACTATAAAATTTCTACGTGAATTAAAAACCGATTAGTTTTAGAAACTAATCAAAATTAAAAATGATCTAATCTTAAAAATTTATAAATGAAAAGGCTTGAATCTTTAAAATGTATATTTTAAATTCTTTACTTTTTATGATATAAAATCGAAATAATGAAGAATGATGATTTTTATAATTTCGAAATGCAAATTCAATTCTGATACCAACTCTTCCCAATTGAAGAAACTTTAAATGTAATAATTGAAATTAAAGAATCTTTAATCGCGCAAATGAAAATTTTTATAATTTTACATTGCGAATGATCAAAACTAAAAATTAAAAAAAAATTTGAATTTAAAACATCACAAATAAAGAATTTTTCATTTTAAAACTAAAAATTGCCCCATTTTTATTACAAATGGTTAAAACTAAAAATCCTTTATTTTTGAAAATGTAAAATTCAAAGTTTTACCATTTTAAGAAGTTATCCTTAAACCTTATTAAAATTTAAAGAAATATTCTTAGAAAATCTAAATTTGTTGTGATTCTTTCACAATTGAAAATTCTTCAATATAAACGTCCCACAGTTAAAAATTCTTTAATTTTAAAGATCTATAAATACTAATTACAATTAATGAAATTTTAAATATAAATGATCAAAATCTAGAATTAAAAATTATTTAATTTCGAACATTGATAGTTTTAGGGGATGTAATTTTGAACGTTTTTTTAAATAGTTAATTCATTAAAATTCACAATTAAAATTTCCTCAATTTGAATGTTTTGCAATTTAAAATTCTTACATTTTAATTATTTACAATTAAAGACTCTTTAATATTTATTCATAAACAATATGATTTATATCATTATTATAGATAAACGGATACATGTTAGTAATGTCTCAAGCCAACGAAGATGTAACAATCTTCAGCATTGGTCAATCTTTCGTAGGTCGTGAAATGTATGGTGTAAAAATTTCGAGTGGTGTGAAATATTGTGAAAAACTTGCGATTTTAATCGAAGCTGGAATTCATGCTCGTGAGTGGATTTCTCCTGTGAGAGCACTTTTTACCATTTTCGAACTTGTAAAAGAGAACAACAAATATCTTTACGAAAATATTGATTGGTACATAATTCCCTCAATGAATCCAAATAGGTATGAACTAGTACATAGTATGATAGTACATATTAAATTATTATCTAATAAACAAAAAATTAATAATAATAAAAATGAAACAATAAATTAAACTTTTTTAAAGATTTGATCAGCTAATTGCGATTCGGAATGACCTAATTCTAAAGATAAAATTTCCTGTCAGGAATTTTTATCAGTATCAATTGTCGAGTGTCAATTTGTACAAAACATCATTAACTTTCAAAGAATAATTTTACTACCTATATTCGTTTTCTTGTAACTCAAAATTTATTTTTTAAATTGGAAATGTAACTATTTCACTTAAAGTTTCATTATTATGGATAAAAATGTATCTTTTTGGTTCAAATTTAACATGTTGAAAATTCCTTATTTTTTCTTGTTCAAAAATAAATTTTTAAACTGAAAGTTTAACTGTTTTTGATCGAAAATTGATCTTCTTTCGTTAAAAATTCAACTATTTTTATAAAGCTGTTTTAATTTCTTGTGAAAATGAATTTTTGAGAACAAAAAATCATTTGGAAATTTCCT
The DNA here is from genome assembly GCF_010883055.1 of Belonocnema kinseyi. Taxonomy (NCBI): domain Eukaryota; kingdom Metazoa; phylum Arthropoda; class Insecta; order Hymenoptera; family Cynipidae; genus Belonocnema; species Belonocnema kinseyi. The sequence goes on from NC_046665.1 coordinate 93,898,611, forward strand.
ATGCATTTTAAGAATTTTTGTTATTTTCTCGAAACTTTTCAAAACTATTGAACAGCTTCTGAAATTTGTCCTAAATCTTCAAAAATATTTATTTATCGAACAGTGAACAAGCAAAGCCCTTTTATTACAAACTAATTTTTTTGGAGACTATGTACTTAAGTAAAATAACTATTGTGCTTAGGCCGCGTTTTTGTCGACATGGTATACGATTTTTAGCAGATTATTTCTGAATCGCGTTGCTGAGGTTTCGAAAAAGTCTAATTTCCCAGTGGGCGCAAAGTTTAGCGACGTTCTTACGACAACTTTACGACATCCTATGTCGATGTCGTTAAGGTGTCTTTACGATATCGTAAATAAGTCGTATGATCTGACGAAGTCTTTATGCTATCGTAAAGACACCGAAACGACATGAACATAGGATGTCGTAAAGTTGTCGTAACAATGTCGTCACGATGTCGTAAAGACGTCGCCAAATTTTGTGCCCACTGGGTTGTTTGAAAATGCATATTTTGATCGTCGAAAGTGAAATGAAATCTCTCGTAACAGAAAATTAAACTACTTTTTTGAAAATTTATCTTTTCGATTTAAAAGTTCATCTATTTTAGAAGAAATTGTTAATTTTTTTATGTGAGAGCAACTTTTATGTTCAAAATTATTATTCTTGCTTGATTATTCAACTATTTTGTTTTGTTTGCACATGTCAGCAAACATAAATCGTTCAGAGATTCGAGGTATCTGAGGTAATATTCTTATGCTGCTGTAATCGTGATTTTGTCTATTTGTCGGCATACCCAGTTGCCTAGCTGTAAATCGTAGAAATCTCTCAGTGGGCACAAAATTTGGCGACATCTTTACGACATCGTTACGACAACTTTACGAAAACTTTACGACATTTTATGTCTATGTCGTTTCGGTGTCTTTGCGATACCGGAAAGACATCGTCAGATCATACGATTTATTTACGATATCGTAAAAACACCTTAACAAAATGGACATAGGATGTCGTAAAGTTGTCGTGAATATGTCGTAACAATGTCGTGAAGACGTCGCCAAATTTTGTGCCCACTGGGCTATTTTGTACGCGTTCAAGTCTTATGACGTAGTTGCAATAGGTAGGCTTCCATACCGCTGAGGCGAACTTTAAGAGCCGTCTTACTAGCGAGAAAGACAACGTTTTTAGGGCAAGAGGGTTTTTTAATTTCGATGCATTTCTCGTGACAAAGCCCAGCGATCTGAGGGCTTTGTTGATTGCATTTGCAGCTTGTGCATTTAATGTTAAGGAATCATCTAGCAGTATCCCAAGTTCTAGCACCACGGCGAGCCTAGTAAGTTCCTCTCCTTCCATGTTGTACTGATGAGTAAGGATAGATTTACTACGAGAGAAGGTTATAATCGAACACTTCTGCACGTTCAGTTTCATCCCATTCTTAGTCCACTAAGTTTGCAGTTGATCGAGATCTGACTGAAGGCTGATGCAATCAGACTGGGAGCGGATTGTTTTGTATATCTTTAGATCATCAGCAAAGAAGAGAAGAAAGCAGAATTTTATAATCAAAATTATATCGTTGACATGGAGAAGAAATAGGAGAGGGCCGAGATGCGAGCCTTTTGGGACCCCGGAAGTAGCTTGAAAGGGTTCCGAGTAGCTGCTTTTGGCGCGAACTAACTGCCATCTATAGCTAAGATTGCTTGCCAGCCACATGAGAATATTGTTCGAAACCCCCAGGGCTCTAAGCTTTCCCACAAGAATTGCATGACCAACTTTATCAAACGCCTTCGAAAAATCTGTATATATGGCGTCCACCTGGAAGCTTGATTCTATCCCGTTAATGAGGTACTAAGTATAGACACATAGATTTGTGGTGGTAGATCTCCCCTCCTGAAGCCATGCTGCTCCTCGATAATAGTATTGGATGAGGTAAGGTATAATTTGTCGCTGATTATATTTTCGAATATTTTAGGAATCGCATTGAGTGTGGTTATGGGTCGATAGTTTTTGACTTCGTTACGGTTCCCATTTTTGAGAATGGGAATCACGATGCCCTTTTTCCACTCGAAGGGAATATGACCTTCCGCGAGTGACTTGTTAAATAAGAGGAACAGTGGTTGTAAAAATGTAGAGCAGCAGGATTTCAGAAGGGAGGGAGGCAAATCATCAGATCCCGCCCCTTTATTCGAATCAAGACTGAGTAGTTTATCTTTAATCTCATTTCTGTTTACATAATTATTAGAGAAGTAAATTATTTCAGCGAAACTAAAATTCGGAGCATTATTAGTTGGAGTTTGGTAAACAGATTTTAAAAAAATATGCGAAAAGCTCGGCTATATCTTCACTAGTGACAGCCGTTTTTTCGTTTAACAACATTTTGTTTGGAATACCAGAGTCTTCACGCATGGAGTTTGCGTATTTCCAAACAGTTTTCGGGTTCGATATTATTGATCTTTCTGTATCGTCAAGGTACTGTTTGTAGCTCACCACTGAACCAGTATGGATATGTCGATGATTTGCATATTTGAATCGGCACAAAGTGATCGATGGCAAAGTACACATACGCGTAAAATTTTTCAATGGCCTCATCTATTGTTAAGTTATCGAATAAGGAATCCCAATCTACGTTGGATAAGAACGAACAAATGGTTGCATTATTGGCGATATTAAAATTATAACGCGCATGTGTGTCATTTTACGAATGAGTTTAGTTGATAACAATGTTTACATTTTTTTCTAGGATCAGAGGAGGATGGTAGTTGTCAATAGGTAGGAGCGGTTCTATTGCTATTTCGACAGAGTCTGTTATGCTGTTGGTGAAAACTAAATCTAATAAAGAGCCATAGACATTAAATTAATCGTTAATTTAAGCTAATGTTATATAATCTAACGTGTCCGAGATCGCGTTGAAAATGTGTAATTGTTGCGTTTCTATGGGTGTGTAACTAGGTCCAAGATCAGGATCGGCGTTCCAGGAAGCATAGAGCATGTTAAAATAGTCAAATATACTTAAATCTGCACTTGGGAAGGGGAAGAAAAGGTCTTCAAGTACCGAGCATAGATCAACATATTTGAGGAAGCTGGCGTCAGGTGGAATGTAGAAGACTCCCATCATGTGGATGGATTTCCCTAATACTATTTTGATTACTACGTGCTCTACAGAAGTAATATTTGTAGAGAGTTGAACACATCCTAAGCCATGATCCGCCGCTATCATAAACCCCGCCACCACGTTGACAATCACTAGTTAAAACATTCCGATCTAGTCTAAAAATGTCGAATTCCATAAGTCCTAGTTCCGCCGAATTTATTCCTTCGTGTAACCAGGTCTCAGAAAAAACAGTAATATTGTAAGAGCAAGTTGGAACTGATTTGCGCAGGTTATCGAGTTTTTTACGTACGCCCCTGACGTTTTGATAGTAGATTGACAGGATTGTACTCGAGCGCTTAGGGAGGGGAGTACTTACATTTAAATGCTTGTTGGTGTGTGTGATGTGCCCGTTGTTTCTTTCCCTGTTGAAGTGTGCTTTGTGATCACTGGAACTTCCTCTTTGAAGGATATTTTCAGATCCATCTCTCCTCTCTTGCGTCGACTTTCCAGTTTGTTATTTAGTGCAGCAATTTCCTCCAGTTGCATTTTTGTTTTGTCTAGGAAGATCCACAGTGATTTCAGCCTCTTTTCGTGGCTTAGTTCCCTCTTCGCAGTTATGAATGCACAAAGCAGAGCATGCGCAGATCTCTCCCTGTCGCAGATCAGTTTGACAGGTCGTGGTTTTACCTGGGTCTGTGGAAATGTGCCCATTCTAAGTGCTCTTAAATTTGTGGGGCGAGTGTCGGAAACAATGCCAGTTAAGGTTTCAGTAATGAGGGTCTTCATGCAATTTTCTTTTTCCGAACTATTTCCAGATATAGCTTGGTCACGTAGGGCGAAAAGAATAAGATTTTTTCTCCTATAAGGCTCTCCTATGGCGTTGTCGATTTTTGATGTCAACTTATCAAACTTTTTTGATAGGGAATAAATTGCATTTTTGCACAAGGAGATTTCGTTGAGTTATTGTGTGATAAAAGCTAAAGCAGCTCGGATATTTCTCTCCACATCCTGTGCAGTGACTGGTGCAGATGCAGATTCCGTCGTCGTGGGCGTGCGAGAACTTTGTTGTTTGCAACACCTTGAGAATGCTCCGTTTTCTAGTTTGCCGGTATGATCTGCACAAGCAAAGTGGAACGGGGCCTGGCAACCAGGGCAGGACACTGCCTCAACAACTTTGCCCTTGTACCCGACACAAGTCTTTTCCGGAACAAGTTTATCCATTCCCTCCATTTTTGACCAAGCTTTGTAGGTTAGGATCAGTAAGAAGCAAAAATATGATGTACACTGGTTAAATAAATTAAAATGTTTTTCACTGGAATACCGCACGAAATCCCACAAGTCACTTCAATCACTTCGATCTCGCTTTTACTCAAGTTAAAAAAGGTAAGCTTTGAAAATACCAGGACGCATCTTCAACACGTTAGATCCAGGCGGCCATTTTGATAAATTATTTTAATTAATTAGTTTAAATTAATTAATTGAAAAAACTTTAGGGCAAGGTTTAAACTTTTTCAATCTTTTCAAAAGAGATTCGGATTTTTTCTGAAATTGAAAAATAACTCTGAAAAATATAAAAACTTGCCTCCAAATCTTTCAGATTCTTTTTTTGAGAATTTAGGAAATCCTTTAAAATGCTTTAAAATCCTTTTAATTATTATCTTGTAATCAATTTTTCTAAATAAAAAAATCTTTAAAAAATTTTCTAGGTATATCAGCGAAGTTTTTCTACTTTTTACTGAAATCACAATAGGTTTTAAATTATTTTTTTATCTTTTCAAAGCTTCTAAATATCTCTCAAACCTACTGGATTTTTGTTAAGACTTTGAAAAAAAATTTTCATTAAAACCTTTTGTGTTCTATTTCGAAATTCTAGGAAACCATTTTAAACGTTTTGACATCTCTTTTAAGAGATGCTTTGTTGTTTGAATTGTTAAAAATTTTACGTTTTGTTTTCGATTTTTTGCAATATTTCCAAATTTTAAATTACTCTTGAATCTTTCCAAAGCTTCAAAACTTTCTAAGAATTTTTACAATGATTCAAATGTTTTCCAAAATTTATTAAAAATTCTGCAAAATATAAGCCACTAGTTGTGCCCCGTGGCGGCGGCTTCGCCGCTGAAGAGTACGTATTCTTTTAATTGCTGTTTATCAGTTCAAAATTGGTCGTACCAACTCAGAAACCTTCGCGGGCTCATGCACAACAACTTTGCTAAAGATCATCGCACGATTAAATTCATTGTTTACGATTCTATAAATGACATACAAACATTCATTTATATATATATAGAAGATTACCTTAAAGTCTTTTATATAATTTTTTGTATTAAACTATTTTTTTTAATATTTGGCAAAACATTAATATGCTTCATGTAAAATTGAAGAACGATTTTGAATTTCATTTCCTGTTTTATTTAAAATTTGTTTTTTTAAATGAATATTGAACTATTTACTATAAATTTGAAAATTTATATTTTGAGTTAAATTATTAACTAATAAGTGAAAAAATAATATATTTCGTTGAAAACTCATTCTGATACCAGAAAATTAATCTTCTTAATCCAAAATGTATATATTTATTTGAAAATTAAAATATTTTATTTAAAAATTGAACCATTTTGTCGAAAGTTAGTTTTTTTCTTGGGAAACTAATTTTTTAAATTAAAATTTAATTATTCGTTTTTGGTTGTAAGTTTGTCTTTTTTATTTGGAAATTCAACTGATTGGTTCAGAAGGCATTTTGTTTGTTTAAAATTGGTAATTTTTGACATGAAATAAATCTTCCCACTTGAAAAGTCGTATTTGTAGTTAGAAATTTAATTATTTGGTTATAAATTCAACAAATTGGTGAAAACGTCTTTCTTTGTTTAAACTCCCAATAATTTCGTAGAAAATTAAACTATTAGCTAAACAATAAACTTTTTCGTTATTGAAAACTAATATGTTTTGTTAAAAAATAATCGTTCATATAAGAAAATTAATTTTCTTGGTTTAAAATTCCTTGTTTAACTAAAAATTTGACTATTTCGTTTGGAGATTCATCATTTTAGTTTAAAAATAATTAATTTTGATTGAAAAATCTAATATTATATTTTTGGATAAGAATTCAGATTTTTGGTTCAAAATGTAATTATTTCGTTGAAATTTAAATTATTAAAAAAATTGAATTCATTTTTTTTAATTTAATAAATTTTTTATGATATTTTATATTATTTAGATAGAAATAATTTTGTTTGAAATTTCATATCAGCGGTTTGAAAATTAAAGTGTTTTGTTCCAAATTTGCTTCATTAGAGTATCAATTTGGTTTAATTTTCGTTTTACTTTGGACTTAAAAATCTTTCTTGGATGAAAACTTGTCCTTTTTGGTTTAAGAATTTATCTTTTCTCATAAAAATGTCATCTTTCAAGTCAAAACTTGAGCTATTTTTAATTAAACGTTAAAACTTTTTAATTAAAAAAGTCTTCTATGTTTCTATACTTTTGCTTGAAAGTTCATCTTTTTTGTTTAAAAATTTTATTTTTCAGTTGAAAATGTAATTAGTTACTTAAAAATTTTATAATTTTATTAGAAAGTAATTCCTTTTGCTTGATATTTTCAACTATTCGGATAGAAAATAAATTTTTCGTTTGAAATTCACATTTCTGGGTGTTAAAATCTAATTATTAAGTTAAAAATAGGACTTTTTGTCTTGATTTTCGAAGTAAAATTTGTCTTTTTTGTTTAGAGATTGATCTCTTTTCATAAAACACAAATCTCTTTTGTTAGAATTCAAACAATTTTTTGTTGAACGTAATTTTTTTTGTTTAAAAAGTCCACTATACTTATATTTTTTATTTAATCATCATTTTGAATTAAAATTGTATGATTTGTTCATAAATTTAATTATTTTGTTAGAAAATTATTCTTTTTGATTAAAGATTAAGTTGTTTTTATAAAAATTTGTCTTTTTTGGTTTAAACGTCTACTACTTTGATAGATAATTCCATTCTTTTGTTGAAAATTATTATTATTAACAAAATTTATATTAAGGGGTTAAAATTTTCACTGTTGTTTTTAAAACACGTCTTTTGACTCGATAATTCAATAAATACATTTTTTCTGCTTTAAAAATGTATGTATTTTGGTAGATAATTTCACTATTTAATGAAAATTAATTTTTAGTTGAAACATTATATTTATGAAATTTATCATTTCATTTAAAAACTCATTTTTTTGTTTACAAATTTTACTCTCTAGCTCAAAATTAGATGTAATTATTTTTTTATTAAAATCTTTAAAAATCTTATTACAGAAAGTTTTTTTAAAATCCTAACAAGTTTTAAATGATTTTTTAATTGTTTAAAAACTGCTGAATATCTTTTAAACTTACTCATTTTTTTAAAATATTTTTTAATCCTAAAAGATTTAAAGTTTTTTTCCTGAAATATTTTATACTTTTTTTCGCAGATATCTTTTAAAATCATTCAATTTTTTCCTAAAATCTATATAAATTCTGCAAAATGTGAAAAATAGCCTTAACATTTTCGAGATTCTTATTGAAAAATTAAAAAAAAATGTTTTGAAATGTTTATAAATATTTTCAAATAATATTCTCTTGAAATCAATTTATCAAAATAACAATTCAATTTTTTTCCCTAGGATTATTAAGAAAATTTTTGATGAAAATTCTTAGAAAGCTTCCTATTTTGAAATTTTTAGGACACTTACCATTTTTTTTCAATCTTTAAAGGTTTTGAATTATTTCTAAATCTGTTCAAAACTTCTAAGAATCTTTTGATAATGTTAATGTTTGTTTTAATTTTTGTGTTTCTAAAAAATTGAAAATTCTTCTCCTAAATATTTGATCTTTTTATTTGGAAATTGCAGGGAAAACTAAAAAATATTCATCTTCAGGTTTGATCATTTATAAACACATTTAAAAACTCATCGCTTTGGTTAAACAAGTTACTTCTTTGTTCCAAATGAGATATTTTAAGTTCAAAAATTAACTTTTTAAACTAAAAATTTAATTATTTCTTTTTTGGTCAGAAATTATTATTTTTCGGTTGAAAAATGCACTGTTTAATCAAAAATCGATCTTTTGTGGTTAAAAGCGTAACCAGCTGTATAATTTTTTTTTTCTTATTTAACCTTTTCCGATATTTTTTGTTAGTGCTAGAAAGTTGAAAATCTTTCAGAAGTGATAGTCAGAACTAGTTAAATCTAAAAAACTACTATTAGAAAGAAAAAGATCAATGAAAAATTAATTTTTTTTATGCAAAATTAGATTACTTTTATCGGAAATTATTAAATTTTTTCATCCTGAGAAAGCATTTAAATAATATTACTAATTTTTTACAGTATCATTTGTGGCGAAAAACTATGTCTAATAGTACGAATTCAGAGTGCTTTGGTACTGATGGAAACAGGAATTTTTACTCTATGTGGATGAGTACATAATACGATTTGTAAAATAATTTTTTTCTTAAATGTAAATTGAATTTTTATTCAAGGCTTTATTTTATTTTAATTAATTCGAGATGGAGGAGCTTCTAGTGATCCTTGTAGTGAGGCATTTGCCGGAAGCAAGCCCTTTTCGGAAATAGAAAGTCGAAATTTGCACGACTTCATTTTATCCCTAAAAGGAACAATAAAAATTTTTATAAGTCTACATTCCAACGGACAGGTACTACAACTATTTACATTTAAGTATTTGTAAAAAGTTTATAAATTGAGATTAAAATGATCGATTTTTTAATTTTATTTTTTAGCTTCTAGGGTTTCCCTGGGGATACACTAAAGAATTTCATGTTAATTATACACTTCTCGTATGTATTTTTCATTATCACTAAATAATAATTTAATTTAGTGGAAAAAAACTATTTTATAAATTATAAATATTGATTCATAGAAATCCCTAGGAGATAAGGCTGCAAGAGTACTTTCAGCTTTTCGTGGAACAACCCACGTTGTCGACAGCATTGCTCGCATGTTGTGTAAGTTAATTAACCGTAATTAAAAAATTTAATTAATCATAAAAAAATTTTTTTCTTCTTCAAATTTTCGATTTTCTTTTCTTGCAGATGAGGCTTCTGGAGAGAGTATAGATTGGGCAATGACTCATGGTGGTGCAGATTTATCATATGTGTTTGAATTACCAGGATATTATTTTCAAATTCATCCCCAAGAAATAAAGCCTGTTGGTTTAGAAATTTTTGAGGCTTTTAAAGTTTTCGGAAAATATCTAGAAGAGGCTTACATTAATTAATATTGAAAATGATTAGAAAGTATTTCATTGATCAATACAAATTTTTATCGTTAAAAATAAAGAACTATATAGCTGAAATCAAAATGCTAGAACTGATAGAAATGATAGTTCTTTAAATTTTCATACCCTTCCAAAATTTGGATTTGAACTTATATGTATTTTTGAGTTAAAAAGATCATGAATTAAAGTAATCTGTCAATAAAAAATAAAATTTGGAATGTCTATTAATTTCCTCAAAGTTTTGAAACGCTTCATTTATTTTTGAATTTGTATAAATAAAATATTTCTAAATTTGCAAAAAAAATTTTTCTTAAAAAAGTTTTTAGATGTGTCTTAAACGAATCTAAAAAATGTTCAAGAAATTTCTTTTCCTTTTAGAGGATTTAAAAAAATATTAGGAAAAATTCGAGGCATTTTAAAACATCTTTAGGGTCTTTAGAATTTTCGAAGAAATCCAAAAATATATGATCAATTTTTGGAAATCTTTTCCAGTTTTAAAATATTTCCAATCTCTTTCAAACTTCTCAATATTTTCTTATAATTTTGCAAAATCATTTAAATAAAAAAATGGCTGCAAGACATCCCAGAATATTGTAAACTTTTTAGAAATCTTTTCAAATGTTTTAAATTTCTCTTAAATTTGTTACATACATACATTTTAAAAATTAGAAAATCATTAAAAATTTTCTTATGAATTTTCAAAAAAATGGATCATTTTTAAACCTTTCAAAATTTTTAAAAAACTTCTTAAAAAACTTCTTAATCTTTTTCTAAATCTTAAAAGTTCAACATTTTATTACATATTTTTGAAAATATTTTTCAATTTTAATTTATTTTTTAATCTTTCCGAAACTTCATAACGTTCTAAAAATCTTTTACATTGCTTAGAATTTTTCAAAAAAATTAAAAGAAAAATCTGGAGGAAAATCTGAACCTTTTAAATATCTTTTAAAATGATTGGAATTATTCCAAAAATTCATAAAAAATTCTAAAAAATATAAATAATTAGCTTGAAATCTTTTAAAGTCTTTTTTACAATTTTGGAAATCTTTTGAAATGATTTTAAATCTTTTTAAATATTCGCTTCAAATAAATTTTTAAAAATAAAAAATAATTTAAATTTTCATAGGAGTCTTAGAAAAATATTTGGATTCACCTGAGAATTCTTTGAAAGTTTCTGTTTTTGGTCAAAATCTTAAAAAAACATCTGTATTTAAAAAGTTTTTGTCGTTTGTTAAAATCTTTAAAAGTTAAAATTTTTTTTATCACTTAAAGGCCTCTAAATGTCTCGTTTCTTTTTTAATTTTATAATCTCAAAAAATTAAAGAATTTTTGCTGCAATAATTTTTTTTTCTGAAATTATAGGAACAATTTTGAAACGTTTAGTAATGTTTTTTAATGTTCTGTTAAGATTCATATATCGAAATAACAAATTATTAAAATTTTTCCCATGAATCTTATGGATAAAATTTTACCATCTTCAACAATTTTGAAGATCTTAATTTTTTAATTTTTAGATGATAAATGGTGTCGACCAGAGAAGTTTAAAATAAATAAGATGTTATATTTCTTTCGATCAAACGGTGATTTTTGTAATAATGAAAATGTCAAATATGTAATAATATTAATTACAAATATTAAATTTGTTAAGAAAATAAATTCTCTAGCTCAGAAGCAAAACGAACATCAATCAAATATCCAAAAATCTACGTTTCGTTTTAATATTTTGAAATGTTTACAAATTTTTAAATACTTTAAAATCTTTTTAATATTTCTAAACTTTCTGAGAATCTTTCGCAACTATACTAATTTTTCTGAAAATAAAAAAAAGAACTGGAATGTACTCAAAATCTTCTAAATAATTTTTAAAATGACTCGAATTTGTTTTAAAATTAATGCAAATTCTGAAAAATATACAAAATTGCTTCAGGCTCGGCGATGTTCTTATGGGATAATTTTGAAAATGTTTTGAAATGTTTTTGAATCTATTTAAATATCCTCTTGAATTTAATTTATTAAAATGAAAAATCATTTCTTTTTTTTTATTATTTTAAAGAACATTTTTGTTATTATCATCAAAATTTTTAGAAAATTTTCTTTTTGTCGAATTTTGAAAAATCTACTTTCATAAATTTTGTTGTGGAAATTTTCACAAGTTTGAAATTATATTTTAATCTATTTAAAATTTCTATGAATCTCCTGATCTTATTCATTTTGGTTTTAATTTTTGTATTTCCAAAAAATCAAAATTCTTCTCTAAGATATTATCATATTTTTTCAATTTTAAGATCAAATTATAAATCTACATTTTGTTTAAAATTTGCATAAATATTTTGAATGTTTTCAATATCCATAAACCTATACAAATTTTTTACAATGTTTCGAATTTTTTTAAAAGTTAGAAAAAATATCTTGAGGAACCTCTGAACATTCTAAATATGTTTTAATTAATTCGAATTTTTTATCAAATGAATAAAAAATTCTGCAAATATAAAGAAAATTGCTATAAAATCTTTCAGAATCTTTTTCGACAATGTAATAAATCTTTTGAAAGATGTTTCACTCGTCCTAGATATTCTCTTTAACATAATGTTTCAAAACAAAAAACTAATTTTCAATTTTCAAGAATCTTAAAATAATTTTTTGTTGATAAAATCTTAAAAGATTTAATTTGAGAAGGTTTTTTTTTTAATCTGTACGAGTCTTAAATATTACTACACTTATTCGAAAATTTGGTGACATCTTTAAAAATGGGAAAATAAAAACTTTTTACTTCAAAAACTTAAATTTTTTGTTCAAAATTTTAGGAAATCAGTTGAAATGTAAAACTTTTTAAAATTTTCTCTTGCAGTTTATTTATTAAAATACAAATTCATTAAAAAAATATGTTTATTTCCTTAAAACCTTTAAAAATTAAAATTAAATCTACCTCCTATTTAAAACACTTTGCAATCTCCTCAGAATTCAAATAATTTTCGAATCTTTTCAAAACATCTCAATATTAAATAATAATTTAAAATTACAATTCTCTCTTCTATCAGTGATGTGGGTGTAATCTATCACAAGGGGTAGCTAAATCCTTCGTTCCATAAACCACGAAGCGAGTCTTCTAACTCTCAGTTAGATCTAGCTTTCGCGCTCGGGGTTCGGAACCGGGAAGTCCGGGATCGAATCCTGACAGCGGCACTTATTTAAGTTTTTTTTTTAATAAAAAGAATGGCAGTGAGAAAAAATTATTATTTTTAATAAAACGAATGTAACGATTCCTTTAATAAGGTGAAATTGGCCCATAAAGGGCACATTTTCTTTAAATCGTCCTCGCTGAATATTTGAAACGGAGATTACGTTTCCTCCACAGAATGTTCTGTCTCTTGCATATTCAAGAACTTTTGTACCGAATGTTCAGGACATTGTTATGCTAAGATCGCGAAAAGGCTTCTCTTAGCATATTTCGACGATATTTTTAGTCTCGGGCGCAGCTGGCTCCGGTGAACCACCGCCCATCCCAGACACCCCACAAGCTCTTCATCTAACTTTACCAGAATTTACATTACCGATTTTAATTGCTAGGACATTATTTTATTTTTGTAACTAATTTGCAACTAACCAGTTCGTGTCATCATTTTTGCTCGAGAAAGAGAATAAATTCCGGAAGGCAAGGATCCCAAAAAACCACCGGACAGTGATGTATATACGAGACAAAGTCCATCCTATATGCGTATGTTACCATGCATTTTCGCATTCTCTGCTACTCTAATTTGTCTAGTTTTTCACTTTTCACTTCCTATCTCTCGCTGTGGTTTTCGAACAATCCTTTTATTTTATGTCGCTTATCCAATTCTACCTTGCATAAACACTGTGTTGCCATTTCATGCCTCAGTGAGTTTAAGTTCTTGCAGTTTTCAAAACCAGAGAAAAGGATAGAAAAAGAAATTAAATTTAGCGTAATTCGACTCGTCGCAAAGTGAGACAAAGAAATGTCTGGACAAATTATTTAAAAGCTTAAAAACAAAGTTGATATTTACAATAATTTTTGTTTTGTAAAAAAGGCTAATTTTTGGAATTAGTTATATTTATATACAGCCGAGCCTAGCTCGGATCTCACGCGAGGAGAACCGTCGCAGTGGGGAAAAAATAAATTTTTTGGTTAGAAATATGACGAAAAAATGGCAATTTTTCTATTGGACGTTCCGGTGCTCGTAAATAATAGAAAAATTATTGTAGTCGCCAACGTTTCATAGATTTACATTGTATAAAGATATTCCATACTGATACAATAGACAGGAAAAAAAGTTATAAAAAAATTATTTGTTGCAATAGGGTTTTCTATTATTATCAATAATTTGAATTTGAAAGTTTGAATAGAAACAATATTTTAGTGAAAAAAATTCCTCTCAAGATTATTATCGTTAATATTATAAACAAATTTAATAAACATATGCATTATTCAGACATTCGTCGTTAGAAAAAATCGTTTTTTTCGATGTCAATTTTTAAAAATTAGAAAATCATTTGTTAATTTCAGAAAATTCCTAAATTTTTGATGAATTTTATGATTTTTATGAAACACATTTAATAAACAAATGCATTATTCGATTACTTATACACAGAAAAATTCGTTTATCTTTCAATTCGAGTCCTTTTATTTGGGAACTTTATGATAATTTTAGCAAGATCCCTCACTATTTCATGAACATTATTTTATTTTATAACAAATTTAATAAATAAATGCAGTATTTGGGCATCTTTTGACGAAAAATTTGTTTTTTCTAAGAATATTTCAGTAACATTCATAATTAGTTGAATAATCTTATGTTTCTGTTAAACAAATTTAATTAAAAGATGCATTATTCGGGCATTTGTCGACGTAAAAACTCTTTTTCTTAGTCAGTGCTTTTAATTTCAGAAAACAAGTTTTTTTGCATTCAACACTTACAGTTGGCCCACAAAAGAGGATTTGAATACAAGGAATGATAAAATTAATGATAAAATTAAACGGACTGGCTTTGGCAAGAAAAACGACTTTTACGTCGACAAATGCCCGAATAATGCTTTTTCAATTAAATTTGTTTAACAAAAACTTACATTAATTCATATAATTATAAATGTTGCTGAAATTATTGTAAAGTTCCCAATTAAAAGGACTGACATTGAAAAAACGAGTTTTGCCGTCCACAACTGCCGAAATAATGCCTTTGTTTATTAAATTTGTTAAAAAAATCATAAAAGTTATCAAGAAATTATGGATTTTTTTGAAATTATCATGAGGTTCCTAATTTAAAAATACTGACATGGAAAAAAATTAATTTTTCTGATGACAAATACCTGAATGAGACATTTGTTTATTAAATTTGTTTATAATATTAGGAAGAATAGTTTCAAGAGAAATTTTTTTCACTACAATATTGTTTTCATTTAAATTTCTTGCAATACAACTTTTAAAAAAACGTGAAACTAATTGAAATGATAGAAAAAACGTTTTCAACAAATAATTTGTTCATACAAAATTTTTTGTTTATTGTATCATGATAGAATATCTTTATATAATGGAAATATATGAAACTTTGGCAATAACAACAATCTTTCTATTATTGACAAACACCGGGAACGTCAAATAGAAAAAGTTATCAGTTTTTTGCCATATTTATTTATTTATAAAAAAATTGAAAAACTAAATTAAAAATCATGCTCGATACCTTTCTTTGAAATTTAATCAGCTTTAATAAAAATTCAAATCGGTCCAATGGTTCAGCTGATACCGTATTCTGAATGAAAAAACGTACTTTTTTTATTTGAAATAATTTTTTTCATAAATAAACAAATATGACGAAAAAAAAGACCATCTTTTCTATTTCACGTTTCCGGTGCTCGTCAATAACATGGAAATTATTGAAATCGCCTAAGTTTCATAGAATAAAATTAGATAAAAATATTTCAAGATTATATAATAAACAAAACAAATTCTTATAAATAAATCACTGGTTGAAAGAATGTTTTTTACGTTTTTCCATAATTTTACAATTTTTAAAATCACATTGCAAGAAATTTGGATAAAAATAACCAAATGATGAAGGAATTTCTTCTTGAAAAGAAATTTCTTCTTATTGTTTATATTATAAACAAATGTAATAAACAAATGCATTATTCAGACATTTTTGACAGAATACTTCATTTTTTTGTAAGTCATCATGCTAATTTTAGAAAATATCGCCATTTGGTGATTAAGCTTTTGATTTTTTATACAAATACCAGAAAAAACTGCATAAATAAGGGATTTGTCGAGAAAAAAATTCCGTTTTTCCATGACAATTTTTTTTATTAGGAACTGCATAATAATTTTAGAAAGAATTCATAATTTATTCATCCATTTTATTACTTTTTTAAACAAAATTTAATTAAAAAATGCATCATTGGGCATTTGTCGACAGAAAAATTCCTTTCTTTCTATTCCGGATTTTTAATCTTTTCGAAAAATTTTACAAGAATTTTTTTTCTAAATCTTTTAAATATCGCCAGAAACAATTGGATTTTTTTTAAAACTATATTAGAAAATTCTGCAAAATATAAGAAACTGCCTCAAAATCTTACGGATTATTTTTTTTCGAAAATTTTGGAAATATTTTGAAATAATTTAAATCTTTTTAAATATTCCTTTGATTTTTTTTTAAATAACCAATCATTAAAATTTTCATATGAATATTTGAAAAAATATTGTTTTTGTTCAAAATCTTAAAAAATCTAAAGCCAGAAAATTTTATTTATAAAATCTTTACAAGTTTTAAATTATTTGTTAATCGTTTCAAAGCTTCTGAATATCACTTAAACGCACTCGCTTTTTAAATTTTATAACCCTAAGCGATTGTAAATTTCTTTTTCAAATCTTTTCTATTTTTTCCGAAATTATGGGAACTTATTGATTATATTATAAAAATAATAATAATGAAATTATAATTTTTATATTTTAAACCTCGATGAGTATATCTAATTGATATTTTGACTTACAAAATATCGTGAATGGTTTATACCAGAAGACTGTAATTAATTACAACAAAAAATGATGAATTAAGGAAGTACTTCAACGTATCGCAAAATTATTATTTTTACGGCTATTGTGAATACTAAAATTGAAAAAAATATTATAGATTGATTTGAATTATTTTGTTATATTCTGTTCAAACTCGAATGATTCCATTTTTAAAATTTTGAGGTATATAAATAAAAAAACCTAAAATATAAGGTTAAAAGAAGAGAAAATTTATTTCTTAATTATATAAAAAAATTTTGAAAATGAAGCCTTCAAAATGAGATTATTTTATCACTAAAGTAATCGGAATCTTTAAAATTGTCAACTCAAATATTTGAATTTCTTTCTAAATAGAAAAAAAGTTTTTGGAATATTTGTTCATAAAAAAATTTAAATAAAAATGTAATTACAAATATACAAATCACAAAATTATACGTAATATTATACTATCATTTAGGAAGTGAATTATTATAACTTTTATTCTCATGGTCATGGAACGTACGTGACCAGAAAACCTTAAAATGTTCGAGTCACGACTCAAATTAATTTTGCGTTCGTAGGGTCGACGGTGATAATAAAAATTCATCCTCTTCATGTAGCGTATGTAACATCTGTGTGGAACTTAAAAATGCTACGTACGTTGTTTATGTTTTTTTTTCTGGGAAACTCAATCTCGGAGCTTCCGCTGGTAAAAAAAAATGAATTACTCAGTGTCTGCTTGCACATAAATCCTTTGGGAAAATATGTATATTTATGAGCAGGTTTCATCACTTCTCATAATAAAGAAAGTCGAGGGAGCTAAGCCAAAGTATCCCCAGTTAAGATTCAATCAATAGTCAATATCTGAGAGAAAATCATACAAGAGAATCTTCGACAAGAGAATTGAGAGGGAAATGAAAGTATAGAAATTATTCAAATATTTTGTTAAAAAGTTAATAATTATTTGATTAACACGAAATATAATTTTTTAATACTAGGGAAAGAGACAATCAGAAATATTTCAGATAAATGAAGCTAAATGTGGCGTAAATTTATATTTGAAATGTAGCCCACTTTAACTATTGGAATTATGGTTTCATCATTTGGATTTCCATAGATTGAATATTAAATTTATTGATAACGTGTTGTAGCTTATTTATGCTAATATTTAATTATCTATGAAATTCCAGATAATTTTTCTACTTTCACAATTTTATTATTGTATTCATTTTATTGGTTGTTTTATAATAAAATTTTATGCAATTGATGTTTATAAATATTCCTGAAGGTTTCATAAGTATTTTCTTCTTAAATAATGATAATACAAAATATAATTTTAATCCTTCAAACATTAAAAATTGAAACGATCGATGTAATAGGAAATTTTGATTTTCAAGTTCCTTATATATTAATAAAGATTTATGAATTTTCTGCACCCTCAATTTTTTATATCGAAATTTCCAAATAAGTAACTTAACTTCATCATAAAATTTATTTCTAAGCATTTCTAAACTTTATTCATAGAAGAGAACATGCAACTTTTAAATGATTGTTTACAATTGGGAAATAATGCTTTTCTTAACACCTTACTACCACAATATAATTTTTAAACTTTTTTGGATTTTGAAAAAGATAAGAAAAATTTATTTTTAATAATTCGAGAAAAAGAATTTAGAAGCTTTTTAATAATTAAAAAAAAAATGTGCATTTAATTTTCTTATATATTTCTAGGAACGATTTTAATGGCTTGGGTTTCATTTTAAAAGAATAATTTTAAGTTTTGGAAATTTTAAAATGTATAGAGAAAGAATATGGAAGGCTTGAAGAAAACTCTTTTAATTTTAGAGAATTAAAAATTTTTTAGCTGATTCAGTTTCATGGGAAAATTTCAAGTGACTTTTTTCTTAACGAATTTAAGAGAATACCGAAAAAGAATACAAAAAATTTCCAGTTACTTCCGAAAATATTGAAAAAGAGTGTTCAAGATTTTTAAGAATTATTTTGTCATTAAACATAATTTTAGAACAAATTTCATTAAGCGTAAGAGGTATTTCAATATATTTTAAAAGTGTCATAAAATTTTCTAAGATAAGTATAATTTTAAACTATTAGAAGGTTTAAAAATCTCAAAAGGATTACAAAAATAATAATCTTAAAATTAACTTTTAGAGAAAGTTCAAGAAATATTTAGAACTCGTGAAGAGATTGAAAAAATTTCAAACTAGAACTTTAGAAGCTTTAAAAGAAGTTTGAAAGGTGCCCAGGGAATAAAAAAAGTCTTAGAATTCCTAGGAGAATTTGGAAGATTTTATTTTGATTTTTGTACATGTTGAATAATTTTTCAAGATTCTCAGACAAATCGAGACAGCTAAAACTACTTTTAGGAATTTAGGAGACTTCAAATAGATTTAAAATTTTCTTAAATTGGAAAGGATTTCCGAATATTTATTAAATATTTTAAATTTTTTCCAAACTTCTAAAGGTCTTAAATATATTTAAAAAAAGGCTAACGTTGTTCCTAATATTTTGTAAAGTCCTGTAAAATAATTTTTTTTTTAATCTTCTGGATTATTTTTGACCCATCTGAAATATTCAAAAATCCTTTATAAATTTCTCAAGAATCTTGTAGAATTTACATTTATATAAGTTAAAAAAACAAACCGATAATACTCCTTTTTTTAAAATAATTTCATTATTTGTATGACTCAAAACACATTTAGAAAGCATT
Source organism: Belonocnema kinseyi (assembly GCF_010883055.1). Classification (NCBI taxonomy): domain Eukaryota; kingdom Metazoa; phylum Arthropoda; class Insecta; order Hymenoptera; family Cynipidae; genus Belonocnema; species Belonocnema kinseyi. The sequence continues at coordinate 93,917,670 of NC_046665.1, forward strand.
CGGCGTTACATAAAAATATTGTTTTATTTATTTCTGAACATCATTTTTCATTAGATTAGTTTTATAAAAGACTACAAAAATATTTACAAATAAAGGAAACTGTAAGTTAAAACGTGTGAAAAAGTAATGTATAGAGAAGCTGTGCTTTGTGTATGATTTATATTATGTTTTTTTATCTTACGCTAAAATATAATTTTCATCAATCAATATTTAAAAAAATAATTTTTTTCTAGTTCAGTTTTATCTATGAAAATACTTCAGATGTCAGTTACAAAAGATTTCGGAAGAAAAGCTAGTTTTTTAAAAACGTATTCTGTTTACAATTAAGGATTGGGCGAATATAACATGATACATTAAAAAAAATTAGGTATACTCAATGTTTTAGCATTTTGAGAAGTCGAAAAATGTAATTATTTGTCTTTTGTACATAACGAAAATTCAACCCTATTAAAATTCCCTCTCAAAGATATTTTAAAATTTAAAATTAAAATTAGCTAATAGATTCAATAGTTATCTGAATAAATTAATTCTTTATGCCGATAAATTAAAAAATTCTTTTTTTTTGAAGGCATTGTTCCAGTAAATAAATTATTCCAAATTTGAAAGTACCGCATTTTGAACTCTGCTCAGCCTTAAGCACCAACTCCCAAGTTTAAAAATGCCCCTTTTCCAGCTCTTAGTAGCCTTGCCCAGCCCCCCTCCAACAAGTATAAAATACACTTTTCATAAACTTTTCTAGAATTGAACACGAAAACTTAAGTGTAAAAATACCTTTTTTCCACCCTTCCCAGTTTTATCCACTAACCCCAAAATGTAAAATAAACCCCTTTCCAGCTTTCATTCGTCTTAAGCAATAACATTTGAATTGCAAAAAAGAAAAACTTTTGCAGTTGCCTCTTGCTATAATCCCTAACCCACAAATGTGAAAATACCAATTGGCCACAACTGGACCACGCCCCCCCCCCCTAGTGTAAAATACACTTTTTTAAAACCTTTCCAGCAATAATACCCTTTTTCCATACCTCCTAGCCTTACCCGCTAATCCAAAAGTTTAAAATTACCCCTTCTTTAGCTCTTTTTAACCTCAAGAACTAACATTTCAATACAAAAAAAAAACCTTTTTCAGCTATCCCTTGCCAATTACGCCTAACCCACGAATGTGGAAGTACTAATTTTTCAACTCTACTTAGCTTTAAGCACTAACTCCCAAGTACAAAAATGCTCCTTCTACAGCTCTCAGTAGCCTTGCCCAGCCCCTTCTCTCAATTGCTAAACACATTTTTTACAAACCTTTCTAGGATTCAACAACTAACATTTAACTGTAAAAATACCCTTTTTTCACCCTTCCTAGCCTCAGCCACTAATGCTAAAGTGTCAAATGATCCCTTTTCCAGCTAACTCTAGCCGTAAGCACCAATATTTAAATGAAAAACCAACCTTTTTTCAGTTGTCGCTTGCCATGATTACAATCCCATAAATGTGAAAGTACCGCTTTTTCAACTCTGCTTAGCTTCAAGCATCAAGTCCCAAGTGTAAAATGCCCCTTTTCCAGCTCTTAGTAGTCTTGCCCAGCACCTCCCCCCTCTCCAAGTGTAAAAGCTTTTCTAGCATTTAACAACTAGCACTTAACTGTAAAAATATCCTTTTTCTACCATTCCTTGCATTATCCACTAACCCTAAGGTGTAAAATAATCCCTTTTCCAGTTAACTCTAACCTTAAGCACTAACATTCGCAAAAATCTTTCTCAGTTGTCCCTTGTCATGGTTCCTAGCCTTTAAATGTCAAATTACCGCTTTTTCAATTCTGCTTAGCTTTAAGCACTAACTCCCAAGTGTAAAAATACTCTTTTTCCAGCTCTAGGTAGTCTTGACCCCCCCCCCCTCCCCCAAGTGTAAAATAAACTTTTTCTAAATCTTTCTAGCATTAAGCACTAACACTTAAATGTGAAATTACCCTTTTTCACATTTTATACCCTTAGAAAATAACCCTAAAGTGTGAAAGTACCCCTTTTTCGGCTCTTTGTAGCCTTGTCCAGCCCCTCCCACCAAGTGTAAAATACTCTTTTTACAGACCTTTCTAGCATTGTGCACTAACACATGAGTGTAAAAGTACCCTTTTCCACCCTTCCTAGCCTTATACTCTAGCCCTGATGCTTAAAATTACCCCTTTTCAACTTCGTCTAGATCTTAAGAACTAACATTTAAATTAAAACAAAACGTTTTCAGCTGTCGCTTTCCATGATCCCTAGTCCACAAATGTGATCGTATTTGAACAGTAATTTCCAGGTATGAACATTTTTTTTTAACCTTGCGAACTAGCTGCCGAATGCCAAAATGCCTCTTTTACGGCTCACCTTAGCGTTGAACACTAATTTAAAGTGTAAAAATATTTTTTCAAGAACTCTCTAGTCCTGGGCACTGAACCCCTTCAGTGTAAGGATGCCCCTTTTCCAGCTCTCCCTAGCTTTGAGAACTAACCTCTTAATGCAGAGATACCTCTTCTTCATCCCTTTTTTGGCTTTAGCGCTAACTACCAGTGTGTAAAGCAACCTTACCCTTAAGCACTAACTTCAACTATTTCAGATATAACCCCCTATTGTGAAAATGCCCTTTTTAAGTTTTTCCTAACCTAGCGTAATGACACTCAAGTGTAAGAATACATCTTACGCAGGCTTCCCTAGCCATCAGCACTAATTTCTACGTGTAAAAATAATCCGTTTTAATTATTTATCAAAGATGATGAATGAATGTTTTCCCGAGCCTTAAAAACTATCCCCTAAGTGTAAAAATATCCCTTTTACAGCTCAGGTGAGTCTTAAGCATCAGCTTTCAAGTGTAACAATAAACGCTTTCTTGATCTATTAGGCATTATACACGTTTTACCTAAGGGTAAAGATAACCCTTTTCCAGCCCTTATTAGCCTTGAGATATAACCCCCTAATGTGAAAATGCCCTTTTCAGTCTTCCCTAGCCTTGAGAAGTGACCATCAAGTGTAAATGTACATCCCACTCCCGCCCTCCTGGCCTTTAGTACTAATCCTTGCGTGTGTAAATACCCCTTCCCCGACTCTCATTTGCTTTCAGATCTTATTCCTCTCATGTAAAAATACCCTTTTTAGCCTTCTCTAGTGTTGAGCACTGAACTTCAAGAGTATGTTAAAAATACATCTTTCTCAGACCCCCTTAGCCTCCAGCCTTGAGAACTTACCCCGAAAAGGGTCAAATTAAACCTTTTCCAGCTCTTACTATTCTTGAGAATCAACCTCCAAGTTTAGCAATACCCATTTTACAGCTCTCCTTAGCCTTCTTTAATATTGATCATCAGATCAAAAAGTTGGTCTTAAATTCCCTTCGGCGTTGCGTTTTTGTCAAAAAAGCGACTTTTTATCGCTTCTCGACATTGTACCCTGGGCCGTCACCTCTACATCGATATCAGAGTGGCAGCCCTTCTGTGCCCGGAATGATCGGGACACGGAAATCGAATGTAGCGGGCGGCGATAAACTTGAACAGAATGCTTCCTTAATGTGGAGATACACTGCCGACTGAAACTTATCGTTGCTCGTGGAAATAAACCCACCCCTTTTCGCGAGCGACCCCCCCCCCAACCCCAAACTGTCGAGCTCAGCTCGAACTTCCGGCTTTGCCGTCGTCCTCGTCCACCGAAATGCAATTCTCTGAAGTGATCTGGCAGAAATAGAAACGAACTGGGCCAAGAACGATAGCATGCGACTTATGCCTCAGAGGGCAACGTAGATGGCACTATAGAGAAAGGAAGAAAGGGGGGAAAAAGATAAATGTAACGACTCATGGATCTCGAAAACTGTAATAATGCTGAGCACGTCTCGAGCAAGGACTCGCATAGACAAGGCGACTTTTAGTAATTACCTGTCCGATACAAAATCGATTTCGTTATGACCAAAAGATTACCAGGGACCTTATGACGTCGGGTAAACGACTCGAGCGGGATGTCGAATTCAGTCGAGCATATTCTGAGATAAGGGCTTATTTTCGAATAGAGAGAGAAGACAGTTTGTACGAAAATTATTTATAGCATAAAGCGATTAAAGAATAAAAAAAAATTAATTTTAAATCATTCTGTTAGAAATGAAAGAAAAGAGGAGAAGTGGAAGGAAAAAGTGAAAAATAGGTATGACCGATCTTAATTCCATTCAGTATAAATTGATCATTTCGAGCCAGTTAATCTATTTTTAATAATCCGAAAAGTCAAATTATTCGATTTATTTTTTCTGATAATTATAGACGATTCATTCTTTCTGATTTAGGTAGATTCTTAAGGATTTCAAGGAATTGTAGAAGATTATAAAAAATTCTACAGAAGTCTTAGCCATTTTCAGAGACTTTAAAGGATTTTGAGAAATTTTAAAGGATTTAAAGGGATACCCATATCTTTCAAAACATTTTACAGAATTTTAAGTAAATTTGAAAGATTTTGAAGGATTTTAACAATTCCCTGGGGATTTTACGTGATTACTAGTAATTTTTAGGTATTTAAACGGATCTGCAGAGACTCCGATATATTTCAAGAGAATTCGTAAGATTTTTAATATTACAAAGGATTTTATAAGATTTTGAGAAATTTGAAAAAAAATTTAATTGTTTAAGAAGAATTCTCGAAGATGCCAAACAATTTTGAATGATTTAAAGATTCTCTGAAAGATTTTTAAGTATTTCAAAGTATTTTATAGAAATAATAAAAATTGTTACAGATTTTAAAAAATTATTACGGATTTCCAGAAATTAATAACGATTATAATAAAATCACTGAGATTTAAAAATGTTTTAATGTATTTTAAAGGATTTATAAAGTTTTTAAAATATTTTACGAGATTTTAAACAGAGTTTTAAAAATTTAAAGAACTTCAAGAAATCCCTGATAACTCTACGCTACTGTAAGAGATTATAAAGGATTTAAACATAAGCCGATCTGTCACATTTTATTCGTTCAATTCTAAAACATAAGGCAGTCAATCAAACAGTAAGTTTTTTCTGAACTTTATACAGTTCGAAAATATAAGACGGTCACTCACATTTTATTTTCTTCTTAATTTTATACATTTCTCAAATATAAAGCGATCAATCACATTGCCATTTGTTTCGAAATTTTATACAATCATAAAACATAAGACGAACACTCGAATTTAATTTTTTTTCTTAATTTTATACAATCTTGAAACAGAAGACGAGCAATCACATTGGTACATGTTTATGAATTTCACGCAGTTCTCAAACATAAGACGATCATTCACATTTAATTTATTTCTGAATTTCGTAAAGTTGCAAAGCATTAGACGATTAAGCATATTTCATTTGTTTCTCAATTTCATACATTTGTAAATTATAAGGGAATCCATCATATCACGATTTATTTCTAAATTTCATGCAGTCATAAAACAAAACTATCACTCACATTTCAATCGCTTCTAAATTTAATACATTTGCGAAACATAAGACGAACAATCACATTGGCCTTTTCTTATAAATATTTAGCAATTTTAAGACTAAAGACGATCACTCACATTCAATTTGCTTCTGAATTTCGTAAAGTTCTAAAACATAAGGCTATCAGTCAAATTTCTATTTATTTCTGAATTTCACACAGTTTAAAAACATAAGACGATCAATCACATTTTTACTTATTAATGCATTTCATACCATTCTAAAATATGAGACGATCAATTACATTGTCACTTGTTTTTAATTATATTCACTTATAAAACATAAGACGATCACTCACATTTCATTCGTTTTTGACTTGTATACAGTTGTGAAAGGTAAGAAATTCAGTTACATCGGTATTTTTTATAAATTTCACACAATACTAAAACATAAGGCAATTAATTACATTGTCATTTGTTTCCGAAATGCATCAAGTTCTTAAACACAACACGATCACTTGCATTACCATTTCTATATGAGATATATGAAATTCGAAAATATTGGATGATTACGGAAAAGTCATTTTTTCTGAATTCCAAACAGTTCTAAAACAGTATTCGATTAATTATAATCGCATTTATTTCCTTATTTCATGCAGTTCTAAAACATAAGACAATCAATCGCAATTTTACTTGTTTATGCATTTCATGAAGTTTTAAAATATAAGACGATCAATCACATTGTTATTTTTTTCTGAATTTTCTGCAGTCCAAATGCATGCGAGGATCAATGAGTATTTTACTTCTTAATGAAGTTCGTACAGTTCTAAAGTTTAAGGCGATCAATCACATTGTCACTTGTTTCTAAATTTCATACCTTTCTAAAACATGAAACGATCCCTGACATTTAATTTGTTTTCGAATTTCATACTGTTATGAAACATAAAACGGGCAATGATATTGGTATTTGTTTACGTGTTTGACACAGTTCTAAAACATTGGAAGATCACTCACATTTAACTTGTTCCCGAAATGCATGCAGTTCTAATAAAAAAAACTATCACTTACATTGTCCTTTTTTTCTGAGAATAAAGAAGATCTAAAACATTGGATGATCACTCAGATTTCATTTGTTTCTTAATTTAATAGAATTCTCAAATATAAGACGATCAATTTTATTCTCATTTGTTTTTCAATAACATGCTATTCTAAAATATAAGGAGATCAATCACATTATTATTTTTCCTGAATTTCATGCAGTTCTAAAACATAAGACGATCCCTTACATTTAATTTGTTTCTAAATTCCATACAGTGGTCAAATACAAGGCGAGCAATCAGATTGGTATTTGCTTCTGAATTTCGCATAGTTCTAAAACATAAGACGAATACTGGCATTTAATTTGTTTCTAAATTTGATTAAGTTCTAAAATTAAAGCGATCAATTCCATGGCAATTTGTTTCCGAATTTCATGCAGTTATAAAACATCAGACGATCACTCACATTTCATTCTTTTCTGAATTTCATACACTTGTGAAATATAACACTGCCTATAGCATTGGTACTTGTTTATGGATTTGACACAGTTCTACAACATCAGACGATCACTCACATGTATTTGTTTCTGAACTTGATACCGTTTTAAAATATAAGGCAAACAATCGTATTCTGATTTGTTTCTGAATTTTATGCGGTTAGGTGATCGCCGAAATTTCACTCGTTTTTGAATTTCATACATTTGTGAAACATGGCACTGCCAATTTCATTGGTACTTGTTTGTGAATTTCATAAAGTTTTAAAACATAATTCTATCAATTACATTGTCATTTGTTTCTGTAAATGCATGAAATGAAGATCAATTACATTGAAATTTTATTCTGAAATTCACGAAGTTCTAAAACATAAGATGACCACTCACATTTTGTTACTGAATTTCATAAAGTTGTGAAATACAATACGATTAATCAGATTGTTACTTGTTTATAAATTTTATACCGAATCAAATGAAATGTGAGTGATCGTCTAATATTATACAACTGCATTAAATTCACAAATAAATGAGGATGAAATTAATCACCTTATATTTAAGAACTGTATAAAATTAATAAAAAATTAAACTGTGATTGGTCATCTTATGTTTTGGAATTCCACGAAATTCAGAAACAATGTTCAATTATGTTTCTTTGTAAATTGCTCATCCTTAGGTATGAGAAAAGAAGGTTCAAGAAAAGAAGAAAAGAAGAAAAGAAAAACAGAAAAGAAGAGAAGAACAAACAGAGAAACAAAGAAAAGAAGGAAAAAAGAAGAGAGGAAAAGAAGAAAAGAAGGAAAAAATAAAGAAGCAAAGAAGAAACAAAGAAAAGAAGGAAGAAGAAGAGACGTACGAAAGAGAAACCCAATTGTAGATTTGGAGATTCGTCCGAATAGTGGTCGTTGGTGAAATATATGTCGAATGTTATATGTACTCAAGCTGCATTCACATTCATCACTTATCACGATATCGTTCTCTGGTACTGCATCGACACACATGTTGGTCGACACATGAATCAGATTCTGGGACTATCTCGTGGGATTACGATTTTGAATGTTCCCTAGAATGGATCCCTGTTATCACCTTTATCATCTTCTCTCTTTCTCTCTTCCCATTCTCTCTCTCTTCCCATTCTCTCTCTTTTTCTCTCTCTCGCTCTCTTTTTCGTTTTCGCCCTCTCTCTCTCTCTTTCTCTCTGCCTTCTCTCTGCCTTCTCTCTCTTTCTCTCTCTTCCTCTTTTCCTACTTTCTCTCGTCCTTCTCTCTCTCCTTTCTCTTCCAACTTCACCCTCACTTTTCAAACTCGAACACGACGTTCCAAATCCCATGATGGGTCCAACCTTCGAATATCAACCTTCTACTTGAAATAAGACATTGAGAGATGAAAATTTTCTCAGACGTCCACCCATCCTTACCTCTCACTCATTTCTTATATACTTCACAGAAAAGATTTAAGGCATGATTAATCTATTCTATCGTATCCACGCAGGAAAGTCACGTTTTCAAGTTGACTCACGTTTTCTGATTTAGGACTTTGCTTTCTGGGTTTTATATTACTTATAGGATATTTTCTTGAGTGGAATTTCTGTCACGGAAAATACGAATTTATTTCGATCAGCCTAACAAGAGTGAAATGAACCGTAAGGACAAAAAGCATTTCTTTTTTGTACTTGATATTTTTTCCTGAATAGAAAGGTTCTGATTTCGTATTGAAAATGTGGGAAAGCTTTTGCACACACATGAAGGTAAGCATATTTAAAGTTTTATACGCCAACAAGGAAAGTAAAAGAAAATAGAATTCAATCAAATTTGGAAAACGCACTCTTAAATATCTTTATTCAAAATTAAAAAAAAAAACAAAGTAAAAATATATAAAAATTATAATAAGGGAATGTTCACATACCCTTCTTCATTTTTCATTGTGTTGTTTTATTTATTTCTCTTTTAAATCGCCATGAATAAATATTCGCAAAATGACAAGTAAGTTTCGATTTTCATTGAGCACCTATTTCAAGGAAATCAAAACAAGCCATTTAACAATTCGAAAACCGAGAGGTCATTTTTTACGTCCAAAATACATTATAAATTGCAAATCTCAAGGAAAACAGAAGCAGTCAAGAAAAGTCTTTAAATTCAAGCTTAATCGAAAAAGAAAATAAAGAAAAAATCATGGAAACTCATTGTTGAATGTAATAATTGAATAATTATTTTAATGTATTAATTAATCATAATCATTTAATTTTTCTCAATAATTTGTCAAATTAGCGCAGTTTTATCTTGATTCTATGCCTAAAAAAATTAAATTTTTTCTCCTATTTTAAACGCAAATTGAAGTTTTGGATAAAAACTGTTCAGGGTATAAATAACTGTTTGTAACTTTTTAAAAGGAGCAAATAAAAATATATCATCTGTTTACCGCAATTAAAAAAAATCAATAAAAAAATCTAAAAGCTGAGTGCAATACATTTTTGCTCAAAGTGTTCTCGATTTTATTTAGAATACGTTACGGATTTCAAAATGAAATCCGCGTCTTTCAAAATTAAAAAAAATCAAGTACGTATGTTAATTGTATCTTATTGCCTTAAATAGGATGTTGAATAAATAATGAAAACTTGTTAGATTTTCAGAAAGTGATTTTACACTGTGATTTAAAAAATATGAAAATAAAATAAATAAAAATAAGGCGGAAGTAAATTTAGAAGTTACTTCCTTATTATTCCTCTTTCATCATTTTTGGTAATTTTAATTATTTATTAATTTACTTATCAACTATTTAAAATTACACACTGTGTTTGACAGGATATATTTAATATTCTGCAGGTTGTACTTTTAAAAAATGTTAATTTATTGGCAAAGAAATATGTTGTCCTTTTAATCAATTATAATATAAACGTATTATTTTGATTTACGAATAAAAATGTACCAAGTTATTACTGAATTTTGACGTCTTTTTTTTGAAAAAAATGCAAAGAATTTTTTTAATGTTTATGTATTCTCGATATAATTCAGTTATTACAACTTTTTTTCAGAATCTGGTAAATTTTACTGTATTCTTTTTAGTATAGTTGCAAAAAACTTTACTTTTAAAATTCCCTGACTTTCCCTGAATTAATTTCTAATTTTCCTTGACATAGTAATTTACATTATCATCAGAAAATCTGAACGTTTTTTCAGACTAGAAGGAGTAATGAATTAATAATTTTTGTAATACAATTTTAGTTTGAAAACAGATCTTCCCCTTCGCTCCAAAAGGAATCAAACCATTCAGTCTAAAAACACGATAAGAATTTCTGTTATTTTCTGATAATAATACAGATTTTTTTAAATTTGAATATGTAAAACTTGGCGAAATAAATCGTGTATTTATAAAAACAGGATACTTCCTTAAATCTCTTCAGTAGCTTAAGGGAAAAGCACCCAACGGCAATTGGAAGTTCTGTGGTTCGATTTACAGCGGAGCGAAAGATAAGATCCCTTTTTAGAAAAATATTTAATTTAAATTATTTTTATTCATAACTCCATCTAGTATGGAAAGACATTAATAATTTCTGTTATTTCTGCTGATAATACAAATTTCATAAAAAACTTGATTTGTAACGCCTGGCAAAATAATGCCTGTATTTTTTAAGAAAGATTTTTCTTTCGATCTCTCTAGTAGCTTAAAGGAAAATCACACGACCTTCATTCAGTAATTCTGTGGTTTGATTCTCAGCGGAGCGAAGGAGCAGATATTTTGTAAAAAAAAAAAAATTTATTAAAAAAATTTTTAAGTTATAACTCTATCTAGTCTGAAAAGACGTTCAGAATTTATGTTTGTTTTTGATGATAAAAAAGATTCCCTGAAAAATCTGACTTGTAACACCTTGCAAAATAATGTGTGTATTTTTGAAAAGGGATTCTTCTTTCGATATCTCTAGTAGCTTAAAGGGCTATCAACCGGAATAAACCGGTAATCGGATTTTTTGTTTACTGGACTATTCAAATTTAAAAACCAGAAATATAATCCTATACATTTAGTTATTTTGAAACATTATAAATAGAAGACAACTAAAAATTATTATTTCTAAATTAATTATTCTTGGCAGATGTTTAAAGTGCCGGTTATCGACATTCTGCAATATTTTAAAAGTTTTTTAAAAATCCCTAATGCTTATCTGACAAAAAAAATGCACTGCCTTTTTTAAATAAACAATATGTAAGATATCATAAAAGATGCGCCAGAGTTTGTAAAGAAAATTTGAATGGCATTTTTATGACAAGAAATGTTGTTTAAAGAAAAAATTTATGTTTAAAATTCTGTGACTGGATTCTTTCTGACTTGAAATAAATGCGGGTATTCCTTTATTGAAATTGAAAGATAACAGAAGAATAATTTTTTTCGACTGTAATGTAGAAAAATATTAATTATTATATCCAAAGAAGTTTGAACATGATTGGCTGAGAAGTGTATGAAAGAATTAAATAATATAAAATATTCAGGTCGATAGTAGTCCGAAGTGAAGGTCACCTACACTTTTAGGGAACAAATTCATAACAAAAAATATTACCCCACCTATTTTTAAACATTATTTAGCGACAGGTAGTATTAGAAATTTCAGGTTCTTTAAAAGCAATTCTATAAAATAAGTGTTGCATCTTATTTCAAACTGCAGTAAAATATTTAGAACTTGTTTTCTCTGGCTTAGGGTATTTCTTAACATGTTCTCATTCTTGTAAATCCGGTTTTCCTTGTAGTACCTTTTCGTAGATTTCCTCTGACACTAGTTTTGCTCGTTGTCTGTTTTAGACAAGCTTCAAGGATCAACGTTTCACCTTTCTTCAGATCTTTCTTTAGAGTCCTTGGTGGAAACGCCACCCAGCAAGAACTCGACGGATATTTGTTCAGAGTAAATACATTGTTCGACCTGTACACAGACACTTAGTTGTCTTCCTGCATCTGCGAGGTCTTTGCTTTGTGTTTTAGCTTTTATGGTAAAAGCCAAGCTCGATACTGTTATTAAACCTCACGAACGAATATATGTAAAATAATATTCTCTGCATTCTCCAGACTTAAATACCTTAAAGTCTTTTTTCGGATAACAATGTTACCAATTTCTTTGATCTCAGAGCGGTTTGAAATTCTGAAAATTTATTTAAGCAAATTCCGACTTGTCGAACATAAATAAATTATTGTGAAGCCCTTAGGTTAGTATTTAAGCTACTCGAGATTTAAAAGTGATCGAAAAGTTTGCAGATCAATTTTTTAGCGAGAATAAAATTTGAAAAAAATTGGTAATGACAATAATACTTAAGTAATGGGTATGAGGAAAATCAGTATACCAACTCGAATCAACTAATCAGTACCGACTTTTCTTAAAAGTGTTTAAAAGTTCCAATGTTGATAAAAGTATCAAAATGTACTATTTTATTTTTATCGAAATTATTTTAAATTGCTGATGAGATTTATGTACCAAAATCAAACTGCTAAAATAGGTCTAAAGTATGCAAGGATGTAAGTTAAAGTCCTAGTTAATTTTTTGTTTTCTTGTGAGCAGGCATGTTTTAAGACAAAAGTAGAGGGAAAGTACTGCTAAAATAGTCACATTTTCAACTTTTTTAGTACCTTATTCCTATATAAGCAGTTATTTTTAGGAAAATACACTCCATCAATTCTTCATGACCCCAAAATTATAGGGTTCTTATTAATTTTATTTTCATTTCGTTCCTGTTAAATCCCATGCAGAACAAAGGAAACTCAATTGATACTTGTAGAAGTAATTCAAGATAGACACTTTCAGTTTAAGGTCAGGAATTGTAAAAGTAAATCAAATAAACGGCTCTTTTGTAGTAAGAGATTTTATACCAAAAATGATTTAGAACTTTTAAAATTTGAAAAAGCTGGGACTTTTCCAATACTTTTGTTCTAAAGAAATTTTGCTAAAAAAACAGACATAAGTGGAACAGTTCTGAAACTTCTGTCCTGAAAGATGTACTTCTGAAACAGAATATTTAATGCGACATTTTTCATATCAATTTCAAAATTATTTTATTCAATAGTTCACCATTTTAAATGCTTCTTCAATGATTAAGAATTATTGAATTCAAAATTAAGCAATTTTAAAATTATTTTCATAATCATTAAAAATGGATCTAATCTTAATATCTGCGAATTTTCAAGAAGAAATTTAAGAAATCTAAATTTTTCCAAATTTCCGTAGACACTATGTCAAATATGTTTGAAATATTAGGCTGCTTCCCATTATAGCATAGATTTTGAAGAGACATTTTCTTGGCTTACTATTTCCAGAGGCTCTTATTCAACATTCGGGAAGTTATTTTAAAAAATTCAAATTTAGGAAGCTGCTATTTTTTTATTTATATCTTTTAATATGTCCACTTGCCTTATAGACATTAAAAAAATTAAAATTATTGGGGCTGCAAAGTTGATAAATATAGAAATTAACATAATTGGTGATCCATTGAGAATTTTTTGTGCATAACGCATATTGAGTTTACCACAAAGAGATCTTATTTCCCGTTTTTTCTAATTTTATGAAGAACAATTTGAAAACATTTTTGAATTTCGAAAAGAGGCACTTTTTAACTTTTGAGATATTCTTCTTTACTAGAAAATTAAATCTTAGATAGTTTTTCGTACAGTAGTTTGGATTGCTACAATTTAAAGTACTGTAGTTCAGCTTGCTACAGATTAAAGTGCTATAGTTTTTAGTTCTAACCTTCAAAATGCTGCAGTTTGAAGTTCTGACATTACAAGTGCTTTGGGGTAAAGTGCTGGCATTTCAAAAGCTGTGACCTAAAGTGCTGCAGTTTGAAGTGGAGCAGTTTCAAGGGATGCAGGTTGAAGTACAGCAGTTTAAGATTCTGTAGCTCGAAGTGCTGCAGTTTTAAGTGCCAGAGCTCAATGTAATACAGTTTAAAGTGCTATAGTTTGAAGTGCTACAATTTAGAGTGTTGCAGCTTGAAGTGCAGCTCTTTGAAGCTCTTTACTCTTTGCTCTTAGTTTCGAGTTTTGAAGTTTAAAACACTGCCGCTTAATAGGTTGTAGTTTTAAGCTTCACAGTTTCAAGTATTATAGCTTAGAGCGTAGCAGTTTAATGTCCTGTAATTTTAAGTTTTTGAATTTTAAGTGCTGTAGTTCAAAGTGTTGAAGCTTGAAGTGCCAGATGCAGTTTTAAGTTCAATAGTTATAAGTGTTGGAGTTTAAAGTACTTCATGTCTTCTATTTGAAATTCTAAACTACATCCCAACTCTCTTTTAGTACCGTAATCTGCTTGCATTTCCAAACTCATAATTAATTTGTTCGCGTTTGGAAATCCAAGCAGAGTTTCATCGAACGTAAACTAATCCCTTCTGGATATAGGGCTTCATTTTGTTATTAGAATTCTATCTTACTTTAATTTTTAAACACAATCTGAATTGCATTGTGTTTGGATGTCTAAATAGAAGATTATAATTGTCCATCATGTACCAGTTGTTGCCAGGATCTATTTGGATGATGCAATACTGGAACATGCTGGGATTTTGAAAATTCATCTGAATTGGTTTCTGGTTATGAGTCCAATTAGTTTCACTAATAGCTTACTGAGTTCTAACTGCCACAGGGATTCCTTTAGATTTTGAAACACTTATCCAGTTGAATTTGCAAGTTTAATCTGAATTAGATTCTGTTTGGATGCTCAAACAAAAGATTATAACTGTGCGCCAAGTCGTAACTGTTAGGATCTACTTGGATAATGCAATATCGTTACCTATCGTTAACAATAATTTACTTCAATTAAGAAGGACAATCTGATTTGATTTTTAATTGAAAAGCTTAATAGTTTTACTGATGGTGCACCAAGTCCTACTTTCAACAGTTATCTATTAGGATTTTCAAAAAACTTAATCTACTTGGATGTAAAAAATAGATTTGAATTGGATTTTATTTGGGCTTCCAAATAAATGATTCTGATGATGCACCAAGTTCAAATTGTTGTTGGGATCTGTGTTAATGATCCAATATTGTAACCAGCTTAGATCAACTAGCACAGTGTAAACTGATTTCTATAAAAAAACAGCGAAATAATTTAACGCCTAAGTCCAATTTGCTGCTAAGATTTAATTAAGATTTTCTAATTAAGTAATCTACTTGAATTTTTAAACGGAAATGAAATCATATTTAATTTAAAAATGAAAGTAGGTTACATTGCTTGAAAATCCAAAAGAATTCTAACAGAAGGCAGGATTTAGTTAACAATTAGTAAAACTAACCGGCTTTTAAACAGAAACCAATACAGATTGTCTGTGTTAATCCAAGTAAGTTACAGTGCTGGATCATCCATACAGATTCTAGCAATAACTGAGATTTGGTAGACGATTATAATCTTTAATTTGAGGATAAAAAAAGTCAAATTCGTATTGAGTTTGAAAATCCAAGTGGAGTTTTATCGATGGTACACTAAGACTACTTGCAACAGGAAACTATTTAGATTTTGAAACAGTGTATCCTATTTGGATTTCCAGTCTCAGTCTAAATTAGACTCTGTTTATATTCCCAAATGGAAAAATATAATCGTGTACAAAGTTCCAGCTGTTGTTAAGATTTGCTTAGATCACTTAATACTGTAAGATCCATTAATTTTTAAATTTAATCAGAAATCGGCTTCTGTTTGGGAATCTGGGTAGAGTCTCACCCACGGTACATTATGTCCTAATTGCTACAGGAATCTATCTGGATTTTAGAACACTGTGTCCTACTTGGATTTTTCATCTTCATCTGAGTTAGAATCTGTTTTTATTCCCAAATGGAAAACTACTCTCGTGTACCAAGTTCCAGCTGTTATTAGGATCTGCTTAGATCATCCGAGGCCGTAAGCTCCTTACATTTTACAACTTCATCAGAAATTCGCTTCTGTTTGGAAATCCAGTTAGTATCTCACCGATAGTTGCATTATGTCCTACTTGCTGCAGGAATCTACCTGGATTTTGGAACAGTGTATCCTATTTGGTTTTCTAATTTCAATCTGAATTGGAATCAGCTTGTATTGTCAAATGGAAAACTATAATCGTGTACCGAGTTCCAGCTGTTACTAAGATCTGCTTAGATCATCCGATGCCGTAAGCTCCTTTTATTTATAAACTCAATCAGAAATTGGTTTTTGTTTGGGAATCCAGTTAGTTTTTCCTGATGCTGCATCACGTCCTACTTTCTACAGGTATCTGTTTTGATTTTGGAACACTCAGTTAGGTTTCCAAATTTAATCTAAGTTGGATTGTGCTTGGATGACAAATAAAAGATTAAGGTCATGCACCAAGTTCCACTTTTATGGATCTGCTTGGATGATCTAATATCGTAATCTACTTGTATTAAGAAAGGCAATCTGATTTCGTTTCTGTGTAAAAAATCAAATCGTGCCACCGATTTTTCAAGTTTTATTTTCTGCTGGGATCTGTTCAGAGTGGGTTTGGAAATCCAAGTAGGTTACATTTGCTTGAAAAGCAAACATATTTCATTTCTGTTCGCAAGTTCAATTAGATTAAAGTGTTAGAACATCTAAACATACCCGAAAAGAATTTTAGACTTCACAAGCCATCGGAAAAGTAATTTTTGCAATTTAGTTGGAAATCAGCTCAAGTACGTCAAGTTCCAACATCCTTAAAGAAGTTTTGGGAAGTATTGAATCATTAGAAAGGTTGGATAAATTTTGTGACTGTAGTAAAAAACGTACCTAAACCTCAAACAAAATGTAAGAGGAAAGCAATGCAAATTGAAATAATAATTTATATAATTTCTCCACAACCTTCAGAATCCGTAACAGTTAATAATCTCTTTTTCAGACGATGAAAGGAAAGCTTTTCTTCACGGCCAAATTCATTATATCGCCATAAGGTCCAGGCGGGGAAAAATGCATATCGATCCACTTAACTGGTCCCCGAGGGCAAAAAGTTTCAACTACTCAGTAGCCACCTATACAGGGCGAAAGTTCCTTTGCAAATGATAAGCCGTTTAGAATGCCAACGACTGGAGTTTTCCTCCCGGAACAATATTTTCATGCTCAAGCGACCTGATAAAAAGTACCGCAATACTTTCCGTAATTAACTGTCGCAAGAAGGGTGGACGTGGCATTGGCAGCGAAGGAATTCTGCAGTATTGGGGGTGGGGTTTGGGAGGACTTATAAAAACTTGAGTGGCTTTCCACAGAAAAAGACAAGAATGGGGAAGAAGAAAGCGCCAAGGCAGGTGGACTTAGGAAACGAATTAATTTCCTTCCAGATCCACAACTCGCTCTACCTTATGTTTCTTTTATGTCCTCTCTGCTTTCAGAATTATCACTTAGCCAGAATATTATCAATGAAGCTGAATTTTTATGATGCTCTTTCAGAATCTGGTTAAGAGATGCTTTTGAAGATTCTTATGAAAAATGTCCATCATTGGAGAGTGGGGCCTTGTACATTCCAGTAACTCACGGTGAAATCTGAATTCAAATAATTCAACTTTTCTGGCAAAATTTCACTGAAATCAAATTATTTGAGGACACATAAATTCAAACTGAATGAATATTAAATTGGATAAATTTCTTCCGAAAAACGCTTTTTATTCTTGTCAGGAGTTCGGGCACATCTGCGAATTTCAGAAAAAAAATTAATTTCTATCAAAGAATGTTGAATTTTCAAACTGCAATGATCCTTTTTCAACGAAATGTTTAAATTTACAAGGAAAACATGAAAAATAAATTAAAAACAGTTGTATTTTCAAATAAATTGTTGAATTTCCAAGCCTATAAGACCATTTTTTTGGTTAGAATGTTGAATTTTAACATCAAAAGTTGAGTTTGCAACTATAAAGTTTATTTTCAACCAAAAAGGTGAATTTGTAACCAAGAATGGGGCCTGTTCTAATCTAGAAGAGTAACTTCCAATTTATTTCCTGCCAAAATATCAGCTTCAGACAAAATATACGAATTTGTAACCACTTAAATGTTTAACTAAAACAGATAACCTTTTTGCAAAAATTATATTCTACTATTTTGAGTCCCGAAAATTCATTCTAAACGAAAATAAATACATTTTCAACAAGTGATAATAACAAAAATGCATTTCTAATAACCAACATAAATTTTATATTGGAAAATGAAACAGTAAAATATTCAGATAAGGAATTAATATTTAACAAAAAGAAAAACAAGTTTTCAACAAAATAGGTATATTTTCAAATAAAGATTTTGATTTAAACAAAGTTATTTTTTAAAAAGAAATGTGCATTTTAACCCATAAAAAAGATGCCGTTTCTGCCAGAAGAAGTCATTTTTAATTCAAAAGGACAAATTTTCAGCAAAACAGTTAAATTTAAAAAAAAAAAAGATAAATTTAAAAGTTTATTTGCATTTTTGAGAGAATCCTTTAACTTGTAACTAAATAGTTACATTTTTAGCCTTCAAAAATGAATTTTCAATCAAGAAGATTACTTTGAGTAAAAAAATTAATTTTTAATGAAATAGTTGCATCCTCAAATAAAGAGATGAATTTTCGACGAAAAGGATTTATTTTTTATCAGAAAATACAATTTTTATAACGAAATAAGTGGACTTTATATTAACCATAAAGTTTAATTTGATATAAAAATGTGACTTTTAAACAAAATGAATGAATTTTCTATCAAATAGTTGAGTCCTCAATTAACAAGATGAATTTTTTAGCTTAAAAGACAAATTTTCAACAAAATAAGTGCATTTTATAACAAATATATCAATTTTTTTATTTAGAAGGAATACATTTTCAATTAAAAGTGATATAGTTAAGGATAAAGAAATTAATTTTTAACGAGAAAATGTTTTTTTAAAAACAAAACAGTTAAATTATCAAACAAATTTTTGAAACTTTTATGAATTAGGTTCATTTTAAGCCAAAACTCGATCAAAATGTTGGATTTTTAAATAAAAATGAACTCTCAACAAAACACGCAATATTTAATATTTCAACACAAAAAGATTTAAATTCGAAATAAAAAACAGTTAGATTCTACCAAAAAAGACGAAGTATCGGTAAAAAATTTTACTGCTTAACAAAACCCGCAACATCTAAGTAGATTAATTTTCCACCAAGAAAGACAAATTTTTAACTATATACAGGAATTTTTTACTAGAAAATATCAATTTCCAAATAAAAGTATCGCTTTTAATTCACAAATTTTAATAATAATATTGACAGATGAAAGTTTAATTCCTAAATGAAAAGAAAACGAATTTTCAACCAAACAGTTTAATTTTCAAGCAAAGAGATGAACCTTCAACAAAAATGATGAATATTCAATAAAATAATTTATTTTCAGTGAATTGATTTTCCACAAAAAAAGAGGAAATTTCAACTGAGGACCTGAATTTTCAACTAAGTGGGTGTATTTGAAGCTCAAAATATCAGTTTCCCAACCTAAAATTTAATAGTTATATTTCTTGTTAAATAGTTTAATATTTCAAACAAGACAAATAACGAATTTTCAACAAAATAGTTCAAATTTTCAACCCAATAGATGCATTTTCAATTAAAATGAAATTTTAACAAAATAAATTATTTTTAACAAGAGCGTTTAAGATAATTATATTTTCAAATAAATAAGATTTGCTAACAAACAATTGAATTTGTAGATAGAATAGATACATTTTAAACAATTAGTGAAATAGTTACATCCTAAGTTAAAAATATTACTTTTGGCCAAAAGTCAAATTAATTTTCATTAAAATACATAAATTTTTAATTCAATAGTAGAGTTTTTACGTGTTTTTGTACATTTTTAGCCATGAAATAAATTAAAATTATTTAAACAATTATTTATTTCCAAAAAATAAAAATAATAATCGTATTTTCTGATTGAAACGTAATAGTCTTCAATTTCTTGGAGTATTATGTATTGTTTAAAACATTAGAAAATTATTTAAACAATTAACTTTTTTTCATTTTCAAAATTTCTAAAACTTGTGCCAATAACTGTCCAATTTTTTCTTAAATTGGTTTCCTAAACTACTTTTTGGTGAATACAAACATCATTTTCATACATTTTTTCAATTTATAACAAATCTCTATTTCTTAAAAGAATTTTCATTTGCCCAAGGATTTTTTTTCGACAACTTAAAGAAAATTTAAATAAAATAGAAGACATATAATTTATTTTCTTATTGAATAGTGTATAAAAAATTTATTAACAATTTTTCAATTTTGAAAGACATAGAATTCGTTTCAACAAATATTTTTCCAGAAATATTTTTATAATCAAATCTTCTGAATTAAACATTATTTGTTTTTTTCTTAATGTTCTTTAAACTGAGTATGGATGGTTTACATATTTTTTGGCGCACTATTAAATCAATCATAAAAGTCATAATAAAATTTAAATATGAAAGTGCATTTTTTATTGCATTTTTTATATTGTTACAATATTAACTATGATTATATAATTAAAAAGTACATACACCAATGCAAATTATAATTTAAGTTTCAACATTTTCTCTGAACAACATTTATGAGGACGAAGTGCTTTACAATAGGTCATTTATAATAATTAAAATAATTAAAAAATTATTTTAGTTAACGAAAATATAAAATAAAGAATAAAAGCGAACATTTCCTGCGAAAATTAACAATTGGTAAACATTTAACAGTAGTAAATGATACTGCTCAAAGAGATATTACATTAAACAATTAACAAATATTTGATACATTTTTTTGTACACTGTACGGTCAGATAAATAATTGGATGTCTTCTATTTTATTTTTCCTTAACTTTTTGAAAAAACTGCTAGAGCAAATAAAAATTGTTTATAGAAATAGAGATATGTTAACAATTAGAAGAAGTGTGTCCAAATTATGTAATTAATCAAGATATTGCTAAAAAAGTAATAGAAAATATTTAATTTGTCCAGCGTTTATTTTTTTTATGAAAACGAAGACAGAAATTGCTAAAAATTAACAATAGTACGTAAAAATGTTTATTTTTTATTTTCTGGGTCATGTTTAAGTTGATGCAGTGGGGGATAAGTATGGGTTAAAAAATGTTAGCGGCCAACATTTTGTTTTCATCTTCTTTTAAAAATATTAGTTAAGTATATTTAAATATGGCCAGTTAGGTAGATCTAACTTTTTTTCGCGAATTTATGAATACAATTTTTTCTTTGTTATTTATTACATTAATGATTTTTTGCCTCAATGCGAAACATTTTTACAACTTTAAACTGTAAATGTTAAAAATTCAACATTTTCCAAATTTTGAAAATGTTAAGTTACAAATTTTGTTTCCTTTACGTTCCACAGTTTAAAATTTTGTTTTTGCGAATACATTCCTTTTGATTTGTCGCCAATTGATAATGAATGCACGTACGAATACAGTCATTTCATAGAAAAAATTGTATGAAGAAACCAAAAAAATTTACATTACATTATACTTATTTAGTGGATCGTAAAAACCTGTTTTAGGTTGCACGTCAGTTTCAAGCGAGAAAAAATACTCCCCACGTTTATTTACAACAAACAACAATAAAAAGGACATTTTTGAAAAAAAGCGGGCTGAACCGTTTAGATTTAGTTTGCCCCCAGCGAATTTGACAGCCGTTTGAAGCGCCTTAAGATTGGCAGATTGACAGTTTTGAATTTTGTTAACACAAATCAGTAAATAGATCGTCAGAAGAGATATAGAGTGTTTGTGATTTTTGGCAATCTGTTAGTAACACTACTGTTTCTGCGCGGGTACTTCTTTCAGTGTTTGTCGCTCAAGACCTTGCGACCGCGGCTGCCGACGCAAGGTCTCGAGTACAAATGTGCCTAACGTCAGCTCTGCTACGATCCAGAGATCTTTAAAATAAAAGGCGCTGTGAATGATTTCGATAGTTCTTGATTAAATATTCCAAAGAACTTTTCAAAATAAATTAAATTGAAGTGCATGGTCAGCAGGTATAATGACATCCAAAGAATCCTAATAAAAAAAAACAAAGGAAACATTGTGATCTAATAGTGCAACCTAGGCAGCTAGAGCCAAAAAATGACCAATTATTATATAAACTTAACATTTATCATTCCTGAATTAAACAATAACTTTTAGACTGCTTCACATTTAACAGTTCTTTAGAATACAAATTGCAAATAGCACTTTTGCATGCTCTCGAGCGAGAACTTTTTAAGCGTCATCGGTAACCAGGGATTTTTTTTTTCTTGTAAAGAACTTTCATCCCAGAAGAGTTGGAAGGAAGGAAGGTATCTTTCATATTCTATCAGAAGTTTTCAACGCCGATCCACGCCTTATGGGACGCGTCGACGGCATTCAAATCCATGTAAACTCTTGAGGCCCTCTTGGCAGGAAGATTCTGGCTAACGACTTCCTTCGAACGAATTCGTCGCAAAGAGTTGGCCGTTAAAATTGAAACCAATTCGTTTGCATCTTCTGGGACCCGCCTGCTCTTGACGCTAATGCGGCCATGTCGGCGTCTGCTAATTAGGCAATTAAATCGTAATTACGGCGCAGATTCAAGGTTCTAGTCCAGGCAATGTCTTTCGATGGAACTCTGGAAATTCTGCGAGCTCTGTAAGTTGGTTAAAGTTCAGCCAAGTTCACTGGGGATTCGATGTTTACCATTGGAGAAAATCAAATTTTCGCGTACTGTCTTCGTATCACTTTAGAAAGTGTGAAATTGATTTACAATTGTAGAAATTTAAATTTCATTCCTATTCGATTTTACAGTGAATAGGTGATTCAAATTGACTCTAACTCTAATTGGGTTATCCGAAATTATTCTCTGCGGTGTAACAATATTCGGAATACATAGTAATCCGAGATAAGAGTGGGACGATGGTCATGGGCGCTAAAGCGTAGGCTTTGGAACCACTCCGTCGGCTTGCGGGTTCAATTCTCGCCACGCATTTTGGAAGAGCCTCGGCGGCCCATGTGGTTCACACTAGCCTAGCAAGGGGGGAGTTGTGGGACCGGAGAGTCGTGGGACCGGTACATCTAGAAAAAAAGGTTTTTCGCTAAGTACTTAAAGCTGTTGCTTTCGGTGGTTCGGAACTCACCTTAAACTGTAGGTCCCCCTTCCACCAACAAGTAAGTGTGTGGGGGGTGTGTAAAGGAATGAAGAAGAAGGTGCAAGAAAAATGTAAACTCTAAGGGGAAACATTAGAAGCTTCGATTCCAATCACTAGAAATCCGAGATAAGTCATTTATAAACAAATGTAATCCACTTTTAATCTGTAAAAATCAACTTGCGACGATTCAAGTCATTCAGACTAATCCACTGGTAAGGCGAAGAAATTCACTTTTATTCCTCAGAAATCCACTTATAACGCGAAGGAATGCACTTTTATTCCTCAGAAATCCATTTGTCATTTAAAGTAATTTAATTATCATTCCTAGTAACCAATTTTCAATAAAAGGTAATACAGAATAACCTAATTCTAATCCAGATAATTAAAAGTAATTGTAATTGTAATCTAATTGTAATCCAGGTAGTTAATAGTAATTAGTTGTAATTTATGGAATTCGAGTAATAGACTTGTAATGCAGAGTAATCCAGGTAAATGAAATTAATTTAAATTGGTAATCAAAACAGTTAAAACTATTTTGTTGGAAATATGTTGCTTTTTATTAAATATTAATCTTCTTGACTGAAAATTTAAATATTCTATGTTTACAATAAAAAAAAGTTATTTTTTGGAAGTGAATTAATGTTTTGTTGATGAAAAACCTCTTTTTCAATTGAAAACTATTCTTTTTTGTTAAAAATTTGGGACTTTTTTTTTAATTCAACCGTTGGGGGAAATATTAATTTGCTCTGTAAAGAATTCAA
Organism: Belonocnema kinseyi; assembly: GCF_010883055.1. NCBI lineage: Eukaryota > Metazoa > Arthropoda > Insecta > Hymenoptera > Cynipidae > Belonocnema > Belonocnema kinseyi. The sequence goes on from NC_046665.1 coordinate 93,941,399, forward strand.
CAATTTTGTTGTAAAATCCTTTCTTTGCTTAAAAATTACACATTTTCGGCGAAATTTTTGAAGAAAATTAATTTTCAAATAAAAACTTAAACTATTCTATTTTTTGTTAAAAAATTATCTTTTAAGGTTGAAAATTAAAATATTTGGTTCATATTGCAAAATAATCTGTTTTAGTTTACAATTGAACTATTCGTTTGAAAATTTATGTATATTGTTTAAAAAATCTTAACACCTTCAAATAAAAACTCCTCTGTTTGGTTGGAAATTTAACTATTTTTTCGAAAATTCATTTTTTTTGGTAAATAATTGATTTTTTTAAAGTAGAATATTAATCCATTTTTGATTGAAATGAATTATTTTAGCAGAAAGAGAATTTTATTGCCTGAAAATTAATCTTTTTGGTGGAAAATTGAACTATTTGTGCAAGAGATATAACGATTTGTTGCAATTTCTTTTTCTTGTTGAATATTAATTCTTTAACTGAAAGTTTAACTACTTGATTTTCTATTCTGAAATAATCCTTTTCACTTACAGTTTGTAATCTTTGGTCGAAAATTATTTAAGTTTTTTAATTTATATTTTTCGTTAGGAAGCTAATCCTTCTTGGTTGAAAATTCTTGTTTTTGATTAAAAATTGGCTTTTTATTCCACACAAAATTATTTACTTTAACTGAAAATTTAACTATTCTATCTTCGGTTGTAAATAAATATTTTTTAGTTGAATATTTAATTATTTCGTTGAAAATTCATCTTTTACGGTAGACAATTTATCTTTTTGATTAAAAATTCATGTTTTTCGTTTGAAAATATAATGTTCTTGAATAAATTTTTCATTATTTTACTTTTGATTTTAAATGTTATCCTTTTTCGATGAAAATTCAACTATTAGGTTTGAAAATGTATGTAGTGTGTTCAAAATTCCTCTTTTTAATGGAAAATTAATCTTCTTGTCGGAAAATTAATTTGTTGTTTAAAATTTTAATTTTTGTTTTAACCTCATGTACATTGTTAAAAATTAAATATTTTTGATAGAAAGTGTCCCTTTTGTTTAAAAAGTCAACGGTTTTGTCAGAAATCATTTCATTTTTAAATATTTCAGTTTTGATTTTAAGCGTATTTTTTATATAAATATTCGACTATTTAATGGAAAATTCATGTAGTGTGTTAAAACTTCGTGTTTTTCTAAAGAAAGTTTATATTCTTGGTAAAAAATTAATTTTGTTGTTATTGAAAATTCAACTGGTTAACAGCACTTCATATAATTCCTTTCAATTTAAATAATGTGGTTGAAAAGTATTCTGTTAGTTTGATAAGTCAACGTTTTGTTTCGTATCTTTAATAGAAAATTTAACTATTTTGTTAGTCAAGATCGGTTAAGATTTGTGGGCTCTGCGTCATTTTGAATCTTTGTCCTTCTTTTCTAACAGTGTGATGGATTCTATAATAAACTGTCAAATTTTACATTGAACATTAAAAGTTCAGAAGTTAAAAATGCTCTAATTTTACATCAGTATACGCCTAAATATACATATAGTTTAAAAATCTTGAAAATAAAAAGTTTTTGAATTTTTTATTAATATTAGCAATATCTTTTATTTGGGAAATATTGTCTAAATTTTTCCATTTTTCATAGGGTACAAATAAAAGTTTCTTAATTTCAAATTGTCTTTTGATTTTAAAACTTCCTTGATTTTTCAAAATTTTTATGTTTTCAATGAACAATGTCATGTGTGGGCTGAAAATTTTCAACTGGAAGTATTTAAATCTCCAGCTTTCAATTATTCCATGAAATACGAAATTTTATGTAATAGGAGGTTTTTCTCGTTGTCTGGGCGTGGCTTGTAGCAGCTAAGTAGGGCTTTGTCAGCGTTGGTGTATTTTAGCCGCCTAGACCGGTAAATTGCACTTTATCGTCCGCGCGCGTCGGCTGATAAAGTCGGTTTTTCATTTGGATTTGCTTCGTGTGCGTAAGAGCATGAAATGTGTAAATATTCTTGGTGGCCCTGAGTCGGCACTAAACAGATCGTCCTGAGTCGACACTAAACAGATCGTCCTGAGTCGGCACTAAACAGATCGTCCTGAGTCGGCACCTTTTTTGTTATTTGTGTGCTATTTTATTTTGTTTTGTTTCAATTCCATGCCACTTGTCACCTGTTGTTTTTTTAGTTTAGTTGTGTTTTTACTACATCTTGCTGGTCTCTGGTAGGTGTCCTTTTGTTTGTTGTATTTTCTTACAGACTTTTCACTAATTCTATTTTCTCGTAGCCATGGGACTTAATTTCAAATGCAAGAAACCAAAGCGTGATCTGTTGCGCTTCAACAGCCATTGGGGGCTCAGGACAACGGGGTGCCGACTTAGGACATCCATTTTGAGGAATAGCAAAAATCGATTTCTTCATTTTGCGCTGCATTCCGACCGCAAAAATCATTCCACATCTATAGAAATATAGATGAAGGATCGTGGTACCTGACCCAAGGCATTAAAGCGTCATTCAACTCTGTTTATCCTCTCTTTAAAAAAAAACTCTTACTGTGCCGACTTAGGACCACTCTCCCCTACTCTTATTATATAGAATATCGTGTATAGGGCTGCAGAAAATTTTTTTGTATGGTGATTTGCAAAAAAGAGTCACAATATGCTATAAATGATTTTGAGCAAACTATATCGATGTTTCTCCTGAAGAGAAGTCGTTCTATTTAATCATTTAACATCCGGTAACCGCGATATCCTATTTGTTCTGATAGCAACCAACATAGACGATCGGATAATGGCTTTATTCGATCCAAATGTCCTTTCAAAATGGGTTTTCAATTGCCTATTGCAACAAGAAACGACTTTCACCTTTGCTCTCCGAAATGTGAAAATACTTGTAACTACAATTCTAACTCAATTACCATGCAAATGTTGAATTCTAGCTGCACTTGAAATTGATCTTCTCCCTGTTTTCTCTATTTTATGGTCACAACCACAATTCATTTGAAATGGTTTAGAAAATAGGTTATTATCTTAAAATAAAATACTATCTATACGACAATGTTAAATAACAAATTATAATTTTTTAAATTCAAAATAAGAATGCTTTTCAATTTTTTAATCTTTAGAGTTATCATTTATTTTTAATTGCTGAAAGACTATATTGAGAGTCTATTCAATAAACAGTTATTTGCAAAAACATTATCTTCATATGTAGCACTTACTTTTTAAACATACAATTTGTAAACAAAATTTTGGAAATTTTAAACGTGAGTTTTTAAGAAGAATTATAAGTGGGAGATTGAAGAAATGAATTTAGTAAAATCCCTTTTCCAAGTCAGAATTCGCCACAATTTTAAAGTTCCCTCTTCTAAATTTTGGATATAGAAAGTACTTCAAGCAGTTTTAAGAGTAGAAATAGTCTTTTAAAGAAGAAATATTTCTAAATTATAATAATTTTTTAGTTTTGAATTTTAATTACTTGGTGAAAACTAATAATTGAAAAAAATTCTTTTCATTGCAGATTCATCATTGTAATTTTAAAATTCGCCTTTAGTTAAAAACGTAACCACTTTGTTGAAAACCAATTCATATTTTTTTAATGAAAATTTAACTACTTGATAAAATATTGACACCATGAATATGAGAATTAAACTTTTTTTTGAAAACTCATGTATATGTTGAAAAATTTGTCTCTTTTGTAGAACATTAATCTTTATTGTTGATAATTCATTAGTTTGGTTAAAAATTAATTACTCTAACTAAAAATATAGCTGTTCTATTTTTTATCGAAAATTGACCTTTTTAATTTAAAATTCAACAATTGGGATACAAATTTGCCTCTTTAAGAGAAAAATATAATATTTCGTTTCAAAATTCTCCTTTCAAAAAAAAAATTTTAGTAGAAAATGATCTTTTTCTTTGAAAGTTAAATTTCTTGTTTAAAAATTCTCCATTACGGTGGAAAATTCAAGTATTCAAGTCAAAATGTTATTATTTTAGTTCAAGATTTATCTTTTATTGTGAAATAAACCCCTTTGCTTTAAAGTTAAAATCTTTTGTTAAAAATGAATTGTTTTGGTTAAAGATTCATCATTTGAATTAGTAATTCATCTCTTTTATCAAACATTCATTTTCTGACTAAGAATTTAATTACCTAATATTTTGTTGAAAAATTACCTTTTTTAGTGGAAAATTCGTCTTTTTTGGCAGAATCTTCTTGATGAAAATTAATCTTGTTGGCCAAAAGTTCAATTAGTCTAGTTAAAGATTCATCTTTTCAGTTATAAATGTATTTTACTGGTTTAAAATTCTACTATTCAAGTTAAATATTTACAATTACATTTAAAGATACATTACTCTGAAAATTTAACCATTTTTTTAAAGTTGTTTTTTTTTTTTGTTGCTTTTGAAAGTTGGTTTTTGTTATTATTAAAAGTAACTTATCAACTAAGAATGTATCTTATTTCGATTAAAAATTCGATGTTTGTAGTTGAAAATTCAGCTGTTTTTTAAACATTAATTTTCAACTTAAAATTTAAATATTCAAGTTTTGGTTGACAATTGATCTTTTTTAGTTAAAATTAATTTTTTGGTTTGAGAATTAAACTATTTCAGTAGAAGAGTAATTTTTTCAGTTATAGATTCTTATTTGGTTTAAAATTATTTTGTTTAAATACCATTGTTACTATACCATCTTCTGTTGAAAATTATTTATTTTTGAGTTCAAAATACAACTTGTTTACAAATTTGTTTTCTTTAATTCAAAAATCAACTACTTCATGAAAAATTGTATCTTTTGGTAATGAACTATTCTTTTTAATTGAATATTAATCTTTTTGGTTTAAAATTATTTATTTGATTTATTATTTACAATTATTTTTTAAATTATATTTATTTATTAATGATTTTAGTTAGAGATTCATCATTTTATTTAAAAATTCATCACTTTGGTTGAAAAATGAACTATTTTGTTGAAAATCAGTTTTTTATGGTTGAAAGCTAGTTTTTATTTTGAAAAGTAATTTTTAAACTAAAAATTTAACTTATTTCGGTTGAAAATTCCATAGTTGTATTTTAAAAATCATCTATTTGTTAAAGTATTTATTTTTGTAACTTGTAATTTAATTATTTAATTTTTGGTTGTAAATTTTTCTTTTTAAGTGAAAACTAATTTGTTTGTTTAAAAATTCAACTATTTCAGTTAAAGATTGATTGTCTTAGTTGCAAGCTCTTCTGTGGAATAAAATTTTTTTTTTTTAAATGCAAACGTTGCTATTCTATTTTCAGTCGAAAGTTGTTATTTGTTTAGTTTAGGATTCAACTTTTTCGTGAAAAATCCATGCGTTTTGTTTAAAAATTGTATTTTTTGGTAAAAAATTAATCTTCCTCTTTAAAAAATAATCTTTTCTTTTATAAATTCAAAAGTTCCAGTTAAATATTCATTATTTTACTTGAAAATTTAACTTTTTGTTTTTTAATTCAATCACTGGTTCAAAATTAAACTACTTTTTCGAGATTTTTTTTTCGCAAATTAATTTTTGTAACTGAAAGTTTAAGTATTCTATTTTTTGTCAATAATTGATATTTTTTGTGGAAAATTTAAGTATTTTTTTTAAGTTCATATATTTTTAAATATTTTCTCTTTTGTGTTGAAGGATGTTTAGAATGACCTTCATTATTTAAAATAAATTTTCCTTTTTGCAGCAAATATGAATATTTTACTTTTAGTTGACAGGGAAAATTAAAAAACTTGACCGGGAAAAACCGGGTAATAACCAAAAACTAGAAATCAGTGTAGATATCATTCCGCAATCCGTGAGCAGAAAATACTTAACGCCATTTCTGAATAAATGGAAAATAAAATTTTTTAATTTCAAAAATTAAATTTATTCTGAAAAAACATCTACTTTCACTCTACACGGATTGATGGTAACCATCTTTGATGATAATACAGATTCTTTTAAATTATTCGTAGCAACCTATTAATTAAATTAACTTTTCAAATAATAGAAAATACTCCAAGTCTTTTTAGACAAGATAGAAAATAATGTGAAAACATTTTTTAAATAAATTTTGTTGTTGAAAAAAGATTCACTTTTGTGGATTCACTGGTAATCGAACTTCCACCGAACTTGCGACGATATCCTTAACAAGGTTTCTTTCTAATAAAATAATCATCTTTCAATCTTTCTAATATCTCAACGGAAAAATACAAAACCGGCAACCAGAAGTTTTGTGGTTCGATTACCGTTGAAACAAAGAGAGTAAATCATTCTTTAGAAAAAATTTAATTCAAGAATTATTCTAAAATTTATTTTCTATCTTGTCTAAAAGTACGTTAAGCATTTTCTGTAATTTGAAGAAATTATTTGATCAATAGGTTCATTTATAATTTCACGTTATGTAAAAAAAGATATCTACAATGATTAATGCTAACCATCCCTAATGATACTACAGATTCGTTTGAATTGGCACGTTTTATACGCGTAAAACCTTGCTAAGGATAGCGTATTTTGTTGAAAAAAAATTCTTATTTCTATCTCTCTAAAAGCATAACGGAAAAGCACTCGACCGGAAATAGTAAGTTCAGTGGTTCGATGCCACTGGAGCAAAGAGAGCAGATCTTTCTTCAAAAGCAATTTAATTTTAAATAAATTAAAAAAATTGTTTTTCCATCTTGTCTAAAAAGATTTACAGTATTTACTTTTGTTTAAAGAATTAATTCGATCATAGGTTCATCTCTAATTTCAAGTTGTGTCAAAAAGATATTTACACTGATAGATGGTAACCATCCCTAATGATAATACATATTTCGTTTAAAATTACTTGTATCATAAATGAAACACCTAGCGTTAGATAGCGTATATTTCTGAAAAATGATTCTTCTTTCCACCTCTCTAATAGCTTAAAGAAAAAGCACCCGACTGGCAATCGTAAGTTCTGTAGTTCGATTCCTACTGGAGCGAAGAGAGTAGATCTTTTTTAGAAAAAATTTAATTGAAAAGAAAATATTTAAAATTGTTTTTTCATCTTATCTGACAAGATGTTCAGTATTTTTGTTTTGTTTGAAAAATTAATTTCACCCATGTTTCAGTTCTTATTTCACATTGTGGGAAAAGGATATCTACACTAATTGATGCTAAGTAACCCAAATGATAATGCAGATTTCGTTTGAAATTACTTGTATCATAAATGAAACAACTAGCTTTAGATAGCGTATATTTCTGAAAAAAGATTCTTCTTTCCACCTCTCTAATAGACTAAAAAAAAGCACCTGATTAGCAATCGTAAGTTCTGTAGTTCGATTCCTACTGGAGCGAAGAAAGTAGATCTTTTTTCCGAAAAATTTAATTAAAAAGAAAATGTTTAAAGTTGTTTTTTCATCTTGTGTGAAAAGATGTTTAGTATTTTTGTTTTCTTTGAAGAATTAATTTCACCCATGTTTGAGTTCTAATTTCACGTTGTGGGAAAAAGAAATATACACTAATTGATGCTAAGTAACCCTAATGATAATGCAGATTTTGTTTAAAATTACTCGTATCATAAATAAAATACCTAGCTTTAGATAGCGTATATTTCTGAAAAATGATTCTTCTTTCCACTTCTCTAATAGCTTAAAGAAAAAGCACCCGACTGGCAATCGTAAGTTCTGTAGTTCGATTCCCACTTGAGCGAAGAGAGTAGATCTTTTTTTAGAAAAAAAATTTAACATGATATTCAATTATGAATGTATAAATTATGGGTTTAGAGAGCAGAAATGCAAGAGTGAACAAGAAGATAACATTGTAGGAATTTAGCAATGTGCACTGAGCAGATTGGTGCATTGAGCTTGTTAAATAGTACCAGCGACTCAAACAGAAAGCTCCGGGCAATGTGAAACGTCAGAGACTGCTGAGAGTTAAATTGTATAGTGTTTGCTTCTAGTAATTATCAAAGCCTAGCACGAATGTCCCCTTCTACTTTAAGCCACTTTCTCTACCATTGATTTAGTCCACTAATGATATAAAAATAAGCAGCATTCTCCAGTATCTCGTTTCGCATATCTAGGGTCAACGTAGGTCAGAAAAAAACAGAGAATAAAGAAAAACACGGGGATTTTTTTTATCTGAAAGTCGTGGAAAAGTCAGAAGATTTCTAAAAGAAGCTCTTTGAATATTTTTGAAGGATAATGAATCTCAAACTTTTATTTGCAATCATTTTATCCCTGATAATAAAGCCAAGAATCCAATGACTAAATTGGGATAAACACCATAAAATGCTCCTACTGTAATTTGAAAAAATATCTCCTTTAAAATAGCAGAAGAATTTTATACCTTGATACAAAAATCAGTGGGAAAAAATAGAACGCAGGAAATAAAAATGATTTTTATTTTCTCATTTTTCTTTCCTCTTTTTCATTCTTCTGTTTTTTGAAAGGGGATATTTTTTTAAATAACAATAGGAGCATTTTATGTTGGCTGTCCAAATTTGGTCGTTGGATTCTTGGTTTTACTTTCAGGAATTTTATACATCAAAATTAATTATTTGTTGAATATCCAATATTAAATTATATGTAAAAAATTAATGTTTTTGTTGTTGAAAGTCAAACTGCTTGGCTGGAGGTGGAAACTCTTTTGTTGAAAAATACTTTTTTGTTGAAGAATCATCATTTTAGTAGAAAATTCATATTATTAGTTAAAAATTCATTTTTTTAAGTTAGAATTTTTCTAACTGAAAATTTAACCACATGAGTAAAACTTTAACTAATTTCTTCAAAAATTATTTTTTCGTTGGAAGGTTTATCTGAATGATTCCAGGAACTATTTTGTTAACAATTTTTCTTCAATGTAAACATTAATTTTATAAATTGAGTGTTCTTGGTATTTAATTGCCTTCTTTTTTATTAAAAATATAACTCTTTGGCTGAAAATGAATTTTGTTTCTGTAATTTGTGTTTTTAATAAGATTATTCCTGACTTTAGTTAAAAATTAAAATTTTTGGTCGAAATCTGAACTATTTTTTATCAATTCAGAATTTATTTTATCAGAAGTTCATCTGTTCGATTAGAAATTTTATCTTTTTATGGATAGAAATGCTTTTTCTTTTAGGTTTAATTTAGCCGTTTTTGATTTAGAAATAAATTTTATTTTCAAATATCCACTATTTAATTATTTGTAAGAAATTTATTTTGTTGTTTTTAAAAATTGAACTTTTTTGTCAACGATTGAACCAGTTTGACAGGAAATAATTTTTATGTTAAAGATTTGTCAACTTAGTTAAAAATTCATATTATTGTTTCCAAATTTTGATCTCTTTCAGTTCGAAATCTACTTCTTTTTTGATAAAAAATTTAACTGCATGAGTAAAATTTAAACAACTTTGTTTTATTTGTATTTTTTATTTGTATTTTTATTGCTGAAACTATTTTGTTAGAAATTATTTCTTTGTTTAAAAAATAATTTTGTTAAAAAAAGTGTAATATTTCGTACAAATGTGATCTTCTTGACCTTAAATTTTCTTCTTTTTTATTAAAAATGCAACAGCTTGGCTGAAAATGGAATTTTTTGAAAATTCATATTTCCGAGTTCAACGTTCATTCTTTGGGTTAGAACTTTTAAAAATAGAATTACATTTTTGTTCTTGAATTTGTCCTTTTAGTTGGATAATTCATAACATTAGTTCAAATTATAGCTCTTTGGTTGAAAATTTTACTAATTTTTTGGAAATTCATTTTGAGGTTAAGGTATTAAATTAATCTTCTTGTTTGCAAATGTACTTTTTAGTTAAAAAATTCATCTCCAAGGGCTAGAAATTTAATCTTTTTTGGTTGACATATCAGCGATTACATTTTTTGTTAAAAATATATCTTTGTAAGTAGAAAACTGTATTTTTTTGGTTAAAAATTTAACTATGTTGATAAATGTTGAAAATTCCAAATTTACGAAAAATAATGAAAATCCAAAAAGTCCATTTTTTGGTGAAACTATGCAAGATACGAAAAAATTGAATAAACTAAAATTACGCGCCCTAAAAAGATCTACAAATTTGCTGACAATCACTTTTCGATAGGACGCGTAGTTTTTGGTTTTAGTCGTAAAAAACAATATTAAACATTAAAAATTAAAAATAAATCAAAATTTTGGACTAACGACATAAGCTACAAAAAAAATAATAAAACAAAACTTGTTTATCCAAAAAAAAGCTTCAAATGTTTATTATCACTGTTTTATAGGATGCGCAGTTTTTGTTTATTCGTAAATGAATCAAACAAAAAAGATTAATTTTTTGACAAAGAACGCAAGCTATGCAAAAATAAATTGATTCATTCAAGTTTTTCATGAATAATTTTTTAGAGGACACTTATTTTTTTCTTTAATCGTAAGATGTAACCTTTAAAATAACAAAATTAAATTATTTAAAAAAATTTTTAAAATAGATTGCCCTTTGGTACACTCGTTTAGTGTCCTTAACTAAAGGTCATTGCTTAATATTCGTCTATTCGGACAGAAAATTTATCCTTCTTTATTGCAAATTAATTTTTTTGGCTGAAAACATAGTGTATTCTAAAATATTAAAAAATTTTATTTAAAAAATGGTTATCTTCAATTATTTTATTCCGTTTAGAAAAATCAAATTCACCTAATTTTTTGTAACTTCATCGTTTACATTTTTCTTAAAAATTCATCTTTGTACTTTGAAAATTCAAACATTTTGTTGATAATTAATTTGTTAGAAAATTCTATTATTTTCTGAAAAGTCCAATTCTTTGGTTGAAAATTTACATATTCTGGTCAAAATTATATTTTTTTTTGGGTTGGAATAGCTATTACATTTTTTATTAATAATTTATATATGCGACTGTTTTTTAGAATATTTCACTATCTAGATATAAAATGTAAAATTTTGATTGTGAATTAATTTTTTTGTGTTAAAAAATATACTGTATTCTAAAAAAATTAATGATTTTATATTTCGAAATTTTAATCTGCAACCGTTTTATTCTATTTTTTATTTTTTAAATTTATTTCATTTAAAAAAAAATCACTATTATATGTTTATATTGTTCAAGAAATTGCGTAATTATCAAGCGATCGGATGAACATGTCAGGATTAAATGACTTCGCGAGGTTGTTAGATTCTACTTCATAAGGAAAAAACTGTAATAAAAGAAGCGAAGTGGCGATAAAAATAATTTATGAGTATAAGATCGATAAATCTCGTGCATAATTTATGAGAGCTGTATAATTTTAATGTTTCTTAAATGTTAAACTACGAGAGGTTTAAATTCATCATACTTTTTTGCAATACAACCTTTAGGAGTAATTATTTATTATTTACTACTTTAAAAATGTCATTATAAAAACTAAAAAATAAATTTTTTGCAATGGTTGAAATGACTCTCTAATCATTAAATTCAAAGCAATTAAAAAATTTTTTTAATTAGAAGGAGTAAAAATTTGTTGAAATGTTTGAAATTGAATTTTTTTATACCCCTTCAAATCTGTAAATTCCGGGTCATTTTCTGGCTTTTTGAAAAATTAATCAATGAACCTGAAAGTTTTAAAAATTACATGATTTTGAGCAATTTTAAGCCAAAAATATTAACAAATCAAATTGTTTGCAACGAAATGCTTCTAAATTAGAGGTTAAATTATTTTTATTTTAAATAGCTGAAATATTTTTAAACAGCTTTAAAATTTTATTTCAATATCTTGAGAAATCTAGAAGTTGTTTTAAATTTATTCAAATTTAAATTTATTTTTTAAATCTTTTCAGAAGCTATAAATATTTTTTTTAATAAATTAAATCTTTCCCAAAATGTTTAGAAAATATTGCACTTTAAAAAAAATTTGGTTACAATTTTGTTGCATAAATAAAAATTAAGTACTTATTCTTGGCAGAACAAATTTGTGTAATTTTAAGAGATATTTAGAATTTTTGAAAACATTAAAATTAATTTAAAAAACTTTAAATGATCTCAAATAATTAAAAAGAAGTCTGTTTACGGACAAAATTTAGCTATTCGTATCAAAATTGAAGTGCAAATAGTTATAGCTGAACTTAAAACAAAATTGAAATTTTTGCATATTTTAAACGAAAAATTTAGAAGCTTCTCAAGAATTGTAAAAGGTTTCAAGAAAATAAAAAAATTTTCTTAAAATTCCTAGGAAAATTCAAAATGATTCTTTAGTTTAAAAAATTATTTTCAGACAATATTAAAAAATATTTTAAAAGATATGTATTGAATTTATTCTACAATTTGTGGAAAATCCAGCAGATTTTTAAAGATTTCCTTTCAAGAGCACAAAAAATTTTCTTACGATTCATAGGAAAATTTAAAAATCTTTTTTATTTTTTTAAATTAATTTGAAGAGAAAATTCAGAAAGATTTCGAAAAATTGAAAATGATTTCGTAAAATTTTGAAAGAACATGTATAAGTTTTAAAAACAAAATTTTTTGAAATTTTCAAGAATACAACATTTCAAAATATATATTCCCGTAAGTTCGAAAGATATTTATAAGTTGCAAATAGATTTAAAAAATAATTTAAAACTTAAAAGAATTAAAAAAAATTGAAATCAAATTGAACAAATTATATTTTTATTCTGAAAAAGATGTATTAACAATTTTTTTAATTCATAGCTGCATCTAGTCTGTATAGAGTTCAAGAAATTCTGTTGTTCTCTTGTGTTAATACAGAATCATTGAAAAACAAATTTAAAAGTGATTTTTATTTATTTTTAAAATAGTTTTATGAGAATACTTAATATTTCAAAAAATCTTCAACAAAATTTAGATACCTGGGGAACACGAGCAAAGAATATAAAAATCTTTCAAGCATTTAAATACCATTTAGGAGAATAAAAATTTTAAAAATAAGAATAAAAATGTAGGAAAAATTCAATTATGTTAAAAAAATATTAAAAATTCTAGAATAAGTAAAAATAAACTTTAAACCTAGTAGATTAAAGAAAAAAAGTACAGCAAAATCTAGATTTTTGAAGATTTCGAGGAACAAATTCAGAAATATTTAGAGAATTTAAAAAAATTCTAATAAATATACGAATCAGTTTGGCAATTTTAAAAGGTAATTCACATATTTCAAGAGAATTAAAATAAGGTAAAGGATTTCAATTATTTGGGTTTTGGATTCATAAATTAATAATAATTAATAATAATTACTTTTTTATAACGTTTTACTCACTAGGGAGTTCAGAGAATAGAAACTGTAAGGAATTTTGTTGCAGATTATAGAATTTGGCGGTAATGATACCATAAATTACCAGAAAATTTCATAAATTGTAAAAAATGTACAAGAAAGTTTTATTCAATTTTGGGTAATTTATCCTAATTTATCATATTTACCTGTAAAAGTACGATAAATGACGGTGAATTTTCAGAAGTTTATAGACAATTTTAAACTAAATTCTGGGCAAATTATGATGAGTTACCATAAATTACCTGTAATATTACTATAAATTACCAGCAAGTTTCATAAATTGCTGGAAAATTATCTACATGTTTAACATATAATTTTGGTAAAATGGCCATAATTTACTGAAAATGTCCATATATTTCCGGAAATATGCGGACATTTTTGAATCTTATTTTGTGCATTTTATTTTAAGTTTCCATTAAGTATCTGTAATATTATATTAAATTACGAAAAAATTTCATGAATTACCAAAAAATTACATAAGTGTTCGGAAATTTAAAAATGTTTAAAATTCAACTTTGTGTATAATGGTAATTTACCATATTTGTCTGTAAAATTACAATAAATAGCCAAAAATTTCCATAAATTTCCGAAAATTTTGACATTTCAAAATTAAATTTTCGTCAATTTACGGTAAGTTTCTATACATTCCTTGTCATATTACCTAAATTACCAAAAATTTTCATAAATTTCTGGACATTTATAAAAATGTTTAAAATTGAATTTAGGGTAATTTATGGTAATTTATCATAGCTACCATAAATTACCAACAAATTTAGTCAATTTCCAGAAAATTATCTGCATTAAAAAATAGAATTTTGGGTAATTTATGGTAATTTACTATATTTACCTGTAAAATTAACATAAATTACCAACAATTTCCATAAATTTTCGGAAATTTATAGACAATTTAAAATTAAATGTTGGAAAGTTTATGGTAAGTTAATATAAATTACCTGTAATATTGTCACAAATTACCAGCAAATTTCATAAATTTCCAGAAAATTATCCACATGTTTAAAATTGAATTTTGGTTAATTTATGGTAATTTACTATATTTACCTCTAAAATTACCATAAATTACCGGAAAAATCCATAAATATCCGTAAATTTATAGATATTTTAAAATTGGAGTTTTTGCAATTCATGTTAAGTTACCATAAATTATCTGTAATATTATTTTAAATTACGAACAAATTTGATAAATTTCCTGAAATTTATCAAAAGTTTTGAAATAGAATTTTGCAGCAATTTATGGTAATTTACAATAAATTGATTGTAATATTATCATTGAATTGAATTTATGACAATTTATGATAAGTAATCATAAATTACCAAAAAATTTCAGAAATTTTCGAAAATTTATTAAAATGTTAAAAATAGAATTTTGGCTCATTTATGGTAATTTACCATAAATTGACTCTAATATCATAATAAATTATGAAAAAATTGAATAAATTTCTTCAAATTTAGAAAACTCTTTAAAATTTAATGTTGGGTAATTTATGGTAATTTACCATATTTAACTATAAAATTACCCTAAACGACCAAACATTTCATAAATATCCGTAAATGTATAGATATTTTAAAATTAAATTTGAGCAAATTTATGGAAGGTTACAATAAATTACCAAGAAAATTACATAACTTGCCTAAATTAAAAAATAATTATTTAATGATTCAACTGATTAATTATTGAAAGTAAAATTAATTTTCTTTATCTTTTTTGAAAAGTGACTTTTATTATGACAGTTCTGATTTTTTCGATATCTCGTTTCGAAATTCAGCACTAAACACTACTGTCACTTGTAAATTTGTTTGTTTGCAACAAGAAACATTGATTAAACTTTTTATTGTCACCCTTCTTTTCTGAAAGTAAGATTTCCCCATAACATGTAAAGATCAACTTGATCAAATAACTCTCTGTTTCTTTGTTTTTAAAAATTAGACCTCCGTCTATAAGGAAAAATATTTATTTTATGTATCTGAGGAAGAAAATTGCGTCTAATAAATAAATCCATCAATAGTAAAAACATCCATAAATTGGCATCAGTGTTTCCTTCTGGATTGAAATCGTATTACAGTTCCAAAGTTGCAAAATTACTGAACGTATCAAATGGTCTAGAGGCTGAATATTTGTATAATTCGAGGTGGCTTTTAACATACATTACATAAAGGAGTGTTAATACTCACCAATGGTGGTGAGTACAGTGAGAGAATAGAGGAAAGCTTTGGCAAAGTTCCACTCATATTCTGGAACGCGACGCTCGGTGACTCCATCATTGTTAGGGGTTTTAGTGAGAGTCGCAGAGCTTTGCGATGCTATCATTTCCTCGGTGATCCTCTTCACCAGCTGATCCTGGAAACGGGCTATCTCCTGCGCTGCGAGCCTTGTCCAATTCTCTCGATAGAGAATGTTCAGGTTCACTGTTATCTCCCATATGTTCTCCACAGTACGCTCTCGAGCTTCGCTGTTTATCTGTAAAGAACAACAGAAAGGTCGATCAAATTCCTGTGAAAAAAAACAAGAATCCAGCGACTAAATTTGGACAACTACCATAAAATATTTTTATTGATTTTTGAAAGAAGATAAGAATTCTTTCCTAAAAAAGAATAGAACAAATGTTCTTTTTTGGACATAAATGAAGAAGAGAAGAAAAATGAGAATGAAATCGATTGAATCCCTTTCCTTTTCTTTTTCATTTCTTTTATTTTTTTTATTTTTAATATTATCAAATCAGAAGAAAAAAACAGTTGTAAAAAATTATCACTAGTTTCGGTACTCATACGGAACGCTTATCAAGGCAAAAAAATAAAAAATTTGAGCAGGAAGGAACAGCAACGAAATCACGATGCTCTCTTCCTGATAGCCAATAATCAAGTGAGGGTCAAAATGCAAACTCATCAAAAACGTACCTGAAATATCTCCGGTGACGGTTAAAAAAGAAACAGTTTCTTAACAAAGTCTTGTATAATTTGTTCAAATCAGCCCATAAATCGATAAATTAATGATGGATTAATTATAATAATTCAAAAGTTGATTTAAGCAAATGAAAAAAAGAGTATGCTTATAACCGTTTTTCTTTTTGACCCTCACTGGACATTTTAGTTAGGTTTTTGATAAGTTTGCAGTTTTACCCTTACTTCATTTTTTGGGTGTCAGGGAGAGAGCATCGTGGTTTCGTTGTTGTTCCTGCCTGCTCAAAATTTTATTTCATTTTATTTTTTTGTTCGCCTTGATGAGGGTGTTATATGAGTGACGAAACATTGGGAATTATTTTTTAAAAACGAATTTTATTGTGTTTTGATAACAGAAAAATAAAAAAGACGAAAGGAATAAAAAATAGAAAAATAAAAAATTGTTATAAACAAAGTAACGTAACAAATAGTCTAAATTATGGATTCTTTGTCTGAAAAGTAAATTTTTGCATTAAAATTACTTGTTTTCATAAAAAAAAAACGATACTTGACCAGAAAAATCTGTCATGCGATATTTTTTATTAATTTTATAAACAAATTATATACACAAATGTCTAGTTAGGCCATTTATAGGTAGAAAGAAATAGTTTTTTTTTCTCCTAATTTTCCTCAATCTATGTCGCCAGTAATGTTTATTGATAGAAAATTGATATTCCATATTTTCATAGATTTTATAAACAAGTTATGTAAACAAATGCCCAGTGTGCACTTGTTAAGGCTGTAAGAAATCGCCGTTTCTCCTAAATCACCTCAAATTATGTCGCCAGACATGTAAAGTGATGGAAAATTATCTTTTGATATTTTTCATGAATTCTATAAAAAATTAGATAAACAAATGGCCAGTGTGGACATTTAAAGGCGGAAAGAAATATTTTTTTCCTAATTTGCCCTAAATGATGCCAAAAATAATACATAATGATGGAACATTATGATCAGGTATTTTTCATTAATTTTATAAACAAATTATATAATTAAGTTGATGAAAAATTTCAAAACTTTTTCTTTTGTTTTCCATGTATTAATGAAATATTCTTTTGATTTACATGTAATATTTTTTTTCAAATAATAAAAAAATATGAAAAGACAAAACATTTTCTTTAAATTTGCATGCATTAATACATTTTTCTTTTGTATGAATGTATTGAAAAAACAATTTGGTTACAAAATTAATACAAAGAATAAAATAAAAAAATATCACAAATAAACATCATTGGTGACACCATTTCAGGAAAATGAGGAGCAAAAAGGATTTTTTACCCTTAAATGCCCAAGTTGTGATTTTTGTTATATAATTTGTTCATAACATTATGAAAAATTTTGGATGATAATTTCACATCATTAAATATCAATGGAGATATAATTTGAGGCAAATGAGGAGAAAAACGATTTATTTTCTGCCTCTAAATTTTAACACTGTCAGTTAACAAGAGAAAAATCAAAATCAGCTGATAAGACTCCGAAGAGAGTTCTCGAGCTGGATTTTCAAATGAGCTTTCAATTTTTTCATAAATAAACAAATATGACATAAAAATTGCAATTTTTCTATTTGACGTCCCAGCTCGCCAATAAAATGAAAGTGGTTTAAATTGCCTAAAGTTCATAAATTAATATGCGTTAAGGATAGTCCAATATTATATTGATAACAAAAAATTGTTTATTAACAAATTACTTTTTTTAAAATGTTTTTTAAGGTTTTCCATAATTTTACACTTTTTTTAAGTTATGTTGCAAGGAATTTGGAAAGTAGCAATATAGTGATGAAGAAATGTCTTCTTGAGCTTATTATTGCTAATATTATGAACAAATTTGATAAACAAATGCATCAACGCTAAACAAAAATGAAATTTCAAACAAAAAAACAACATTTTTTTTTGACGAAAAGGAGAATTTTCAAATGAATAAGATCAATGTTAAAAAAATGGATGTGACGTTTTCAGTTAAAAAATTAAGTTTAAACCAAAAAAAGGCTTTTCCATTAAAGAGGTAAATTTTCAACCAGAAAGACATAAGCCTTTTCAAAAAAAATATTTAAACTTTAAATCATGAGATAAATTTTCAAATTGAAATATAAATCTTAAAAAACAAAATTTATTTACAAAGTGATTCAACTAAATGTTTCAAACAAAATAGTTTAATACCTAATCAAAAAAGAATAATTTTTAACCAAAAAGTTTCATTTTCATTTAAAAAACAATATATTTGATAAAGCAGATAAAATTTTTAATAAAAAAGATAAATTTAAAAGAAAAATGTTTAATTTTTTGTTATAAAATATGTTAGTTTAATTTTCACGAATAAAATATAAATTTTAAAACAATACATCAGCTTCTACGAAGAGATTACATTTTTAATCCAAAAAGGCGAATTTTGAAGCATAAAGGATGTTTTTTCAAACCAAATTGTTGAATTCTATACCAAATAGTTGCATTTTTTTTAAATGTAAAAAATTTCTTATAAAATAGATTCATTTTCATTAAAAGAAAAAAACAATTGAAAAAGAAACAGTTGAATTTTCATTCAGAAAAGATTCCTGTTGACTTTTCAAGACAAAAATTTGCATTTTTTCAATCCAAAATAAGTTTCTACGAAAATAATTTAATTTTCAATCCAAGAAGAAAATTTTTTTCAAACAAAAAGGATAAACTTTAAAAATAGTTGAATTCTTCACCAAATAGTTGCAATTTATCCAAGAAAGATAAAAGTTTTAGTAACACAGATGAATTTTTAATTACAAAGGTCACATTTTTTAAAAATTTGAACTTTCTTCCAAGAAAGGTTTTAGTTCATTTTTCAGGACTAAAGTAAATTTCTTACAAAATACTTAAATTTTCAACAACCCAGTAGAATTTTCGACCAAAAAGTATGAATTTTTAATAAAATAAACAAGTTTTTCAAAGAAGCTGTTTTATTCTTCTCTAGGAAAGATTACATTTCTCTTAAAACAGATAAATTTTTAATGGAAGAACAAATTTTTAAAAAAGTGGAATTTTTACCCAGACAAGATTTCAGTACCAATTCAGTATCAAATTCTACTAAAACTGGTGAATTTTTATATCAAAAAGACAAATTTTCATAAATAGAGTTGAATTTTTTAGCAAAAAGATTTCAATTGACTTCAGCACAAGAAGAGGAATTTTCAAGAAAAAGTAAATTTAAAAAAACTATATTTGAATTTTCAGCGGAAGAATTGTATCTTTATTATAAAAAAAAATTCTACCAACACACCTGTTTTTTTAAAACAAAAGGACAAGTTAAAAAAAAGAAGAGTTCTATTTTCATCCAAAAAGATTTAAATTGACTTTACAGCACGAAAATGCGAATTTCTAACAAAAAGGAAGTTTTCTAGAAAACAGTTGAATTTTTAACAAAATAGTTGAATTTACAAACAAAGAAGTCTTTTAAAGAAAATTGTGGAATTGTTAAACAAATAATAAAATTGATGACCAATCTTGTCTAGAATCTTTTATAAACAAGAGTTTTAAGTTATGAATGATTCGCCAAAAAAAGTCAAAACATTAAATCTTAAATTTTTAATATGGATATAAGCTTGGCTAAAGGCTTCGTTATTTTATAAAATTAAACATTTTTTCAGATTATGTGCTCTGAATTTAATATGGAATTTCATGTTTGCATAAAAACGACTTTCAGTGTGAAATTATAAGAAGGTAAGAGGTTTTTATACCAGAATAAAAAAAGCAAATTAGGTACAATAGTGAAGTTTAAAGGAAAATTAAAATTATTAAAGAAAATAAATTTACAGAACGCAAAAGAATGGTAAGGCCTCTTTGATATTGAAGAGGTAGGTTAACTCAAAATTCGCTGAGTTGAAAGGCTGTTAATTAAAGACTAAAGATTTTAAGTTCAAAGGTTTTCAGGATTCTGCCATTTCTAATTATCTCGATTCGCTTCAGGACTAATTTACATTTCCTTTTCTCTTTGGTGACAGAAAACATGACTTTAAGATTTTGTTTAATATTACGAAAGGGCCTCTTTTGTTTAGTTTTTTATAAATGTAAAAAAATGTATTTCTCATCTTATGTTGGAGATAATTAATCTGTTTAGTTTTATTCAACTATTTTATTGAGAATTCAACTATTTGGTTGAAAATAAACTTCTCTTCCAAAAATTTTATTTTTGGCATAAAAATTCAACTCCTTTGTCGAGAACTCATATTTTTGGTTTGAAACTTCAACTACTTAACGGCAAATTATCGTTTTTGTTAATAATTCATATTTTAGTTTTTCGAAAAAGAATTGTTTTCGTCTAAATATTCAACTATTTGGTTAAAAATTAATTTTTTGTATAAAATTTATATTTTTGTTTTTGAAAATTTATCTGTTTAGTTTGAGGATGCAACAGTTTTGTTTAAAATTCAACTATTATGTTGAAAAGCAACTTTTTAATTGACAATTTCTTTCAGGCAAAAGAATTCATCCGCTTGTAGTAAATTCGTATTTTTTATTTAAATTTAACTGTTTGGTTAGAAATTAACTTTTTTATTGCAAATTCGTCTTTCTGGGATTGAGAATCCAACCTTTTTGGTAAAAAAAGTTGTGTACTTTTTTATTTTATTTTAGGCGTGTATCAAATAAAATCGAAAACAAAATTTTTTACTCAGAAAGATTATTTTATCAAAAAACAAAAAATAAAAATTATGTGATATGCGCAATTAGGAAATATTGAAGATTCAGTTGTTAAAATTTTATTCTGTTGTTCAAAGAATCATCTCTTCAAACACAAATTTTAATATTTTGTAAAAATTAATATATATAAAAACAAAGCTTTTTAATTACTTTGAAATCATCATAACCCGGAAAATAATGAAAAAATTTTCAACTTCATCAGATTAAAGAAAGACATTTAAAAATATTTAAGAGGACTTCAGAGGATTTCCGAATATTTCAAAAGATATTAAGGAATGCAAATGGATTTAACGGGATTTTTTACGATTTGTGAGAGTTTCAGAAATTTTTAAAGACTTGAAAGTTTTAATAAGGTTTTAATTTTCTGAAAAGATTTTCTTATAATTTAAGATTTTAAGATATTTTCAAAGATTTCAAGGAGTTTCAACACGTTTGAGTATATACAGTAATAAATTTTTTAGGGATTTTTAAAGATGTGAAATTATTTAAGATATTTCAAAGAATTCTAAGGAATTTTTACGAGATTTATAGAATTTCAGGTAACTTCAAAGAATTTTAATGATTTTAAGAGGTAGAAGAAATAACATGCTGTTACAAAGAACTTTCTAGAATTTCAAAATATTTAGAAGAATTTTATAGAACATATAAGACTGCAGGGTATTTTGAAAATTTCCAAAGAAATTTTAAGGTTCTTGATGGATTTTATCTGATTTCTGAAGATTGAAAAACTATTAATTAAAATAACCTTGTCCCCAATTTTAAAAATTACTGATCTTTTTGACAACAGATTACGCAAGAAGTTATAATGATCGAGATCGTTCTTGAAAATTGTTAGCTTATTTAAGGTCTCGTTTAGGTTATCGAAAAAACCTAGAAAAATAATTAATATTAAACATCGCTGAAAATATTAGAAAACGTTATTTTACATAGATGGGGGGGGGGGGGCGGTATCCAATCTACTTTTTTACAACTTGTTGCGTAAAGAGGTAAAAAAAAAGTTGGTAAAAAATGTGTCGAAATTTATAGATGGCGAATCTTTTATGATGACCAAATTTCATTAAAATTGAACTATTGTGGGAACGAGAAAACATGTTTGGGACCTTCTTGTTTATTTAACCTGGGAATTCTTTTTGTTTCGATTGATCACAAAAAAATTCAATTAAAAAAAAAACTTTTCGTAATATAGATTGTTTTTCTGAAATTCTTATAAATGGAGTTTCTCAAGAAAACCATTTTTTTAATTTCAATTTTTTTAGAGAGATAAGCAGAAATGCGTATTCGCGTCTTCCCTGAGTTTTATTCAAAGTAAACTACTGCTTTACATTAAAACTATTTATTTCTGAAAAAAACTTCTTTTGTAATAATAGTTAGCCAGCAAAAGGGGTAACTGTGAACACCGTAAAATAATAAAAAAAAATTAGCAGTTTGGAAAACGCAAATATTTTCAAGGTAAAGATATTAATTTCGAAAAAAAGATATTTTGATTTTTTGAATATATAGTAATCGTTTTTCAATGAGAAAACTTTGGGTTTATGCAATATGCATTACCATTTATCTCTTAAAATCAAAATGGAATGAAAATTCTAAAAATTGGGGTTTTTAGGACAATTTGTTTTCAAGAATTTCAGAAAAAACAGAAGCAATTGTGAAATTTTTATATTTTTCGGGACGAATCAAGAGTTAGCATTTAGAAGATGTAAGTATTATTCAAATTATTGGAATTTTTTTTTTTTTTTTTTAATGTGATATATCTGACAGCATGATTTTAAATTTAATTGGTCAGTAGTAAATCTAGACGTTAGGGTATTTTTGAATTTCAGTTCGTAGCGGTTTAATTGGTGTGTACTGTGAAAATTCCGGGTGGATAAATCTTTCTTAGAAATCTTTAGTTCATGGTTCCGTAGCTTTAGGCAGAAATCCTTATATTTTCGGTGATGTGTTCGTTCATTTGTCTGTCGTACTTCTTTCCTGGAAAAAAGCAGGTAGGTGAAGGGAAATGATTGGGGAAAGTAGAGAAAGCGAGGGAGTGAAAAGTAAAAATTGACTAAGTGAAGAGGAAGTGGGGAAATGAGAGAAATTCGGAAAGTCAAAGGATGTGAAGTAGGGATAGTTATACTGAGTTTGGCGAGGAGATGTACAGGAGTAGTGGTTCAAGTGGATAGGTAACGGGAAGTAAGGTAAGTGATGAGAATTAAGGAAACGGAAATTTAAAGGAAGTGCGAGAAGTGAGATAAAAGAAGTTTATTAGTAGAGAATTAGTGAAAGTAAGGAAGCAGAAGGAGGAGAATTTAGGAGAAATGATAGGAGCAGAGGTAGAGATATCGAGGCTAAGTGGGGAGAGGGGAAGAATGTGACTATGAGAAAAGTTGGTAGGGCAACAGTAGCTAGAGAAAGCAAGTAAGAGGAAGTGGGACAAGCTCAGACAAGTGAAAAGAGGGGATATTAGGGGAAGCTGAGAAAGTTAGGGCGTGGAAAGTAGCGATTGTGACAGAAAGTGTAAGAGGAAGTAGGAAAATAAGAGAACGTGAAAAGGCGTAAAGTAGGGAAGTCAGAGAAAGTGAAGGGATAAAATGTAGGGAAGTGAGGGAAAGTGAGAGAATGGGTAGTAGAGATAGTATATTTCTTCAGGAGCGGGGGTGGGGTTCCCCAGTCGCTTAGGTTCAAACGGCGTTCGGAGGCGTCCCCACTCCTCAAGAAATATTTTATATCCAGTTTTACGATGCGTTGGTTCAATTATTGAAAGTTAAGAGAGCGACATTTAGTGGTAAGGAAAGTATGTAAAGTAAGGGCAGTGAAATAAGAAGAAGGAGAAGAAAAAGGTGAAGGAGGAGATAACTAATGAGAGAAAACATGAGGGGAAGTAACGGGAGTAGGTTGATGAGATTTTCAGGGGGGGGGGGTATAGGGGATGAGCGCAGGGTAATTAGTGTAAGTTCGGAGAGGGTAAGTAGAGGCAGTAATTTAATGTGAGGCGTGGTAAATTAGGGGAAGTGAAAAACAGTAGAGGGTAGAAGAATTAAAGGGAGGAAAATTAGAGAAGGTTTATTATGTTAAGTGAGTAGAAGTGCGCAGAAATGATGAGAAGTGAGGAGAAATAAGAAGTGAAAAGAAGTGTTGCGAGGAGAATCAGGGAAAGTGATGGGACTGGAAATAAGTGGTAAAGAAATACGTGAAAGTGAGAGGAGTAGATTATGAATAATAAGAAGAGGAAAAGTAGGGATGGTGACCGGAAGTGATCAGATAAAAAGGAAGGAGTTTAAGGAAAGTGAAAAGGAGAAGGCGGGTAAGGGCATTGAGGTGAGGGATAGTAGGGTAAGTGAGGAGCAGTTTTTTTGAGGAAGTGTTTAGAGGGGTGTTCAAGGGTTGGAAATCATATTAAGAGAGGGGATTGGAAAGTAGGAATAGTGCAGAGAAGTGGGGAAATGTAAAAAATTATGGGATGTGAAAACTTTAACCACCTAACTATCATCTGAAGAGAGTACAAAACCCTTTTAATAGGAGCCCAACACTTAATTAAATTACTTTTTTCAAATCTTGCAAATTTCAGCCAGATACAGTATATTCTAAGTGTTTCTTCTAATCTAGGATATTGTCTAAACTCAAAAAATTCTTACCTGTTGCAGCCTGGCGGTGGTGTTCCTCCTCCCATATTGATTTCCACTGGCAATCGTGGTAGCCAGCGTCCTCTGATGAACACTATCAACTCCACCCTCTATCGCCAGAAAGATGAAGCTTCCTAGCAAGGTGTATGCTACCAGCAGCGCACATATTCCGAGGTTTATAATGAAACCTTTGACGAAGGAGTGATGGCTCGCTTTGTCAGGAACGCCACCAAAGCACAGACATCTTACTTGGCTCTGCTGTCCTTTAGAGGACTCCGAACCTGTTTTATAGGATGACGTGTTGCCGTTGTTAGCGGCCTTTAAGCCCTCATAAGCTCTATAATGACGTGTACTGTCCTTCTCCATCCTTTCAGGCCGTTTCCCACTTCTCTTCTCTACTCTCTATGACTCACTCTCACTCCCTTTCTCTCTTTCCTATCTCTATCTCACATTTGTCGGAAGTATAGTAACGAACAACCGAAGCCAAAGGCGTTCACGGAATACTGCTTCCTATTTATCGCAAAGAGTAGGCGCTCCAAGGATGAAGAGGTAGACCCTGAGAAATCGAGAGAGCCAGAAACTCGAACTGACGTGGTATACATCTGTGTACCAAGAGATAAATTCTCCCGTTATATTTAATTATTAATTAATTAAATTTCTGAATTAATGATCAACTTACTCATCAAAGTGATTGCCTAATTAGCCATTATTTTAGGTTCCTTCCATAGGTTCAATATTTCAGATTGTCCAATGAACAAATTTTTAATCGTCTCCCTACTTTAGATTTGTTACCCTCCTGGTGGCGAATTACGATTTGTAGTAAATCGCGACACTTTGTCACCGCGTCCACGCCTTGCCACCACCGTCACCGATGCACGGTGAATAATTCATTTCGTTTTTTGCGTGAGTTGTTTATTTCGCGGGGTAAAGTGCAGACGGATTCCCGTTTCCTGGTCGAGAACTGTTTTTAATTCGACAAAATTATAGGCAGACAGGGTCGTTGATTTGTGGTTTGTCCAGGCGTGTCAACCTGCAAAAATGGCGGGAAACGTGAATCGTGTGACTCCACACGAAAAGCGGTGGACGTTTGTCACCCTCGACTTCCACGTAAATATTTGCTCAGCCTTAAAGGATGCCTGGGTGTCTCTATTTTGCTTTATTTTTTCCGCTTTTTATTCCTCGCTCTTCCGCCTTGGAACGAGATGAATTTAAAAGTCGAAGCGGGCAGGCTTCGCCGGAGGATTTTTCCGAGGGAATTTTAAGAAGATCGAGACGAGTCACTTAACTTGCTTGGACTTAAGGCCATGCGAGACTGGATTTTTTTTGTTTTCTTCCTTTTCCTAGCGAGGCTTCGGTTATAACAACCAGAGAGACTGTATGGTATAAAGGAGTGTGGATAAAAAGAGTTTCATCCCGACAAACATGCTTTTCTCGAGTATTCAAGCGACATCTCTATATAAGCGAGGTATTCGCGGTTATGAATATTTTCCCGTTGCTGAAACCATTTTCTCCTCCCGCGCAGGATCTTCCTTTTCTCGGAGACGATCATGATGAGGTGGTGGGAGGCCAATCACTAGGACCAATTTCATGATTATTAGGTAGTAGATTGTGTCATAGAGTTATTTAGAATCACCCTCGACTGATGGTGTTTCATTCTGTAGGGGGAGAATGTGAATCTTGATTCAGATACTATTTGGGAATTTGTGGAGGCGAGATTGAAGACGATTTTGGATGAGAATCTGAAACAGAAAAAGAGAATTGGCTATCAACTTCAAATTGCTTGTTTAAGGAAGTTTTGGTGTCCAAATTTTATTTTTAGTGCTCAGTTTGAAATATTCAATTTCGGATGGATACTTTGTTGCAAGCATTCTCATTCCAATTATTCGTGGGGTTTAAGAGCAATTTGCATTATTTTTAATTTAAATAATCTTCTTTAGACTATTTTAAGTTTGATTCAGTTTGACAAGTTGAAATGGTTAACAAATTCGGCAAATTAAATCATTTCTACGTTTAAGCTATTAATCGTTTAATTTTAGAAAAGTTCGTACGGTTGAACTTTCTATCGTGTTTAAAATTTGTTTGTTTGTTATCAAAGTTAAAATTTTCAAGCATAAATGCGAAATAAAAGAAGCAACAAAAAATCGAAATAAGAAGATTTTTCACGAAAATAACGGAATAAATTTTTTTAAATATAATTAATGTGCGCACTATACTAAATGCAATTCACATTTTTCTTAATTTTTCACATTTTCATTAAAACTGTTGTACTTACAACAAAATAGATGAATTTTTACTAAAATAATAAAATGAAAAGATAAATCGTCAACAAAAAAGAGTCATTTTCTCCCAGAAAAGTTAGATTTTTAACCGAATGCATGCATTTTTAACTGAATAGTAAAGTTTGCAATCAAAAAAGATAAATTTACTATCAAAACTGAAAGAGTTTAATTTCCAGTTAAAAAAGTTAATTTTGAACAAAACAGAACAATCTTAATAAAATTTAAGACTTCTAACCCCGAAAAATTAATTTTTAACTGGAAAATTATTTTTTTAATAACTTACTTCCACTGTTATGCATATGGGTGAAATATCAACCAAAAATATAAATTTTATTTTAATTTTGGACCAAAGCAGTTAAATTCAATAAAAAAAAATGCATTTTCAAATAAATATTTCAATATGTAACCAAAGATATAAATTTTTCACCAATATTATGAAATTTTAATAGAAAAGTGAATCTTTAAAAAATTAGTTCAGTTTTTTCCAAATACGTTTTAAGCAAAACATGAGACAATAAAATTTGCATACAAAATTATTTTTTAAAAAATTAAAGAAAATAGTTAAACTTTTACTTAAGTGGTTAAACTTTAAGTTGAAAAATGCAGTTTAAAAAAAACAAAACAAAATTTTAACCGATGATATAAATTCTCAACTGAAATTAAGAAACTTTTATACAAAAATTATTTTTTAACAAACTGGTTCAAATTTGAGTAAATGGTTCAATTTTTAACTGAATAGATTTAAGTTTTAGGAATAATTTATTAGTGGATATTTGAGCAGAAATAGGTTTTAATTTTGAATCAACAGCAGTTGAATTTTACAAAAAAAGCGAATTTCGAAACAAAAAAGATGAATTTCTAACCATAAACTGTTGTATTTTCAACCCGACAGTTTTATCTGTGAGCTTAATTAACGAATTTTTAGAAGGATGGTGGAATTTTCCACGAAAAAGGCTGAATTTCCAAAAAAGAATTTTGGTATTAACAAAGCTAAATTTTTAACTGAATAGGACAAATTTTCTTTTCAAAAATACAAATATTAATCCAAATAGTTTGGATTGTTTAAAAAAGATGAGTTTTTATTTAAACGGCTTAACTTTTAAAA
>NC_046665.1:93969280-93976108 GCF_010883055.1 Belonocnema kinseyi
TAATATATTTTGAATCAAAACAAGTAGAATTCAACCAGAAAAGACCAATACATGTTTTGCAGTACATGGAGAAATTTTTTTAAACAAATTGTTGAATTTTTTAGCTGAAAATGTGAATTCTCTACAATACAGTAACAAGTTCTTGCAAAAAAGTAAATTTTTAATTCAAAAGTTGACTTTTAATGAAATATATCAATTTTCTACCAAGATAATAAATTTTTTGACGCAACAAGAACAATTTTTAACAGAACAGTTGAATGTTCAAGCCAAAAAAAAAAAAGAATTATTTTACGAAACAGCCTGATTTTACCTCTATATTATGAAGTCTTAACAAGACAGTTAATTTGAAATCAAATAGTTAAATTTTAAAGTTTAAACTATTAATTTTTATTGAGAAATGGAACAGCAAAATTAGCAGTTTAAAAAATTGGTTTTGAATCCAAAAAACAAACAATTTTGAACAAAATGCTAAACTTTTCAAGCAACAAGTATTATGAATTCACAATAATAATTATTAATTTTGAGATGGAAAAGATGAATTTCCCCCCAAAAATATATAACCATTTATTAGAATTTTAATCAAAAACTAAAATCGATCAACCGATGAATTTTCAAGAAAAAAATAATTTATTTTCGGAAAAAGATTGATTATTAAAATACTTTGGCAAAGAAAATTTAATTGTTAACTCAGAAAAGAATTTTTAATGAAATATTTCAAGATTGAATGAAATAATATAATTTTTAACGAGCAGAATTTAATTCTAAACCAAAAACAGACTTTTGAATTAAAAAGAAGGAGCTTCCAACGAAAAAAATATGGATTCTCTTACCGAATTTTATTCAGTTACTTTGCATTTAAACAAAATAACGAGAAAAAGGGAAAGTTTCTCGAAAAAGGGCAAAAAGTATAGAAAAGGGGCGATAACGCAAACTCTCTATTTAGATACAATAATGAAAAGTAAAATTATTAATTGCCATTCCTTTAAGGATTTGAAAAAAAATGTATTCACTTTTACATTTTTAATTAATTTTCCCACAAATTCGTCATAAAAACTGTGAACTCCTCCTCCCACCCTAAAAGTTTAAGCTAATTTTCAAGCCAACGGTAATTAGATTTTTGAGTTTGGAATATTTTAGTTACATCTTATTCCAAGTGAAAGCACATTCAATTTTGATTTCACCGGAGTGTTTTGAATTATTAATCAGTAGTAATTACAGGCGTTCATTGTAGTAAACCTGAAACTAAACTAGGTGCTGAAGGCAACTCCCTCAGCCGTTTGTTTCTCTCTCAAGTATGTATACGTCGCTTTACCAGTACCAAATGTACAAAGACCATAATTCAACTCTGCCTCTAATCTACCACTCGACTGAAGCTCCTTAACCTCTTACTCTTCGGGTAAGCGGGAATACCGAATTTGGCCGACGTTGAATTATCGTACTTGTGAAATCGTCTGGAAAATCTGATATGTGTCTCGATTTCTTGATCTGAAATAGTAAGGGGCCGCTTTACTACTATCGCCTTGTTTTTCGACCAGTGGTCTAAGTAATCATCACAGGTTTTGCTTAGGAATATCTATAATATATTCCCTCTACAAAATACTAACAGGTTTCTTACTGGGATTAAGTAATTCAAATATCTTCTTCCTCTTATCAATTAATGGCACCATTGATAAATTATAAGATGTCTATTGATATTAGCAAATAACTGATAAAGCTTCAGACCTGATGAAATGGATGTTCCTTTTTTTTAATGAATAGGAAAATCCTAG
The DNA here is from genome assembly GCF_010883055.1 of Belonocnema kinseyi. Classification (NCBI taxonomy): domain Eukaryota; kingdom Metazoa; phylum Arthropoda; class Insecta; order Hymenoptera; family Cynipidae; genus Belonocnema; species Belonocnema kinseyi. Next base: position 93,971,050 of record NC_046665.1, read on the forward strand.
AACACCAGTAGAAAGTTGGTGCCTCACTACTATTGCCTTGTTTATCACGAATGCTTTAAATATTTATCACATGTATTGCTTAGAAACATTTATGATGTATACCAACCCATGACTTCCAGATAATACCAACAGGTTTCTTATAATAATTCTATTATTTGAAGATCGTCTCATGTTTATCAATTGATGGCATCACATACAAATATAAGCAGTCTATTGTTATTAGGGGATCACTTAGAAAGCTTTACTCCTGATGACATGGGTATTCCGTTTTCCTTAATTTATAGACAAATACTAGAATACCAAGAGAAACTGAATAAATGTAAATGAGTGCCTTATTACTATTTTCTCTTTTTTTTACCCATTATCAAAACAATCATCCCTAGCTTTGCTTAGAAATATCTATAACCAATGACCTCTAGATAATACCCAGAGGTTTCTTACTGTAATTCAATTATCCACATGACTTTTTCGGTTCATTAGTTAATGGCACCACGAAAAAATATAAGCTATCTATTGATATTTGTAAATGACTGAGAAAGCTTCACACCTGATGACATGGGTATTCCATTTTTTTAGTTTATAGAGAAATCCTAGATCACCAGAAGTAAATGAGTGCCTTACTACTATTGCCTCATTTTTCCACTAAAGCTTGAAACAATCATCCCTAGTTTTTCTTAGAAATATCTAAAACCTATAAACTCTAGATAATACCCAGTTGTTTCTTACTATAATTTTATTATTCAAATTTCTTTTTCCGTTTATTAATTAATAGCATCGAAGAAAAAATATAAGCTGTCTACTAATATTAACGAATGACTTAGAAAACTTCAAACCTGATAACTTGGGTATTGCGTTTTTTTATAAATTCATAGAAAAATCCTAGAATATCGGTAGTAAGTAGGAGCCTTACTACCATTGCCTTGTTTTTCATCTCAATCCCTAAATGATCATCATGGTTTTACTTATCAATATTTGTGATATATTTCATCTAGAAAATACTAACGGGTTTCTTGCTGTAATTTAATGAATGAAATATATTCTGCTGTTCATTAAATGGTAACAAAGGAAAATTATAAGCTGACCACTGACATTAGAAGATGACTTAGAAAATAATATATATGATGACATGGGAATTCCATTTTCTTTAATTTCTAGAAAAAGCATACATCGCCAGCTGTAAGTGGATACCTTACTACTTTCGCCTTACTTTTCACCAGTGCTTCAAATATTTATCATATGTATTTCTTAGAAACATTTATAATGTATTCAATCAATGAATGGCATCACAGAAAAAATATCAGCTGTCTACTGATATTAGCAGATAATTTAGAATGGCACATCTGTTGACATGAGTATTCCGTTTTTTTAATTTATAGGAAGATTTTAGATCACCAGTAGTAAGTGGGAACCTTACTACTATCACCTTCGTTGTTAAAAATGCTCTAATTAATCACCACACGCTTACAAATTTAATTAATGAAATATCTTCTTCCTTTCATTAAATGGTATCAATGAAAAAAAATATATTAGCAGACGATTTAGAAAGTCACATCTGGGTAATGGGTATTCCTTTCCTTTTTTTAATTTACAAAAAATTCCTTGTTTTTACCAATTCTCTAAATAATCATAACACGTGTTACTTATAAATACTAGTGATCTATTCCAACAGTGAATAGCATCACAGAAAAAAATATAAGCAGTCTACTTGGGTTGAAAAATCAGCTCTTTGCGTAGAAGATTAAAATTTTATTTAAAAAATAAATATTTTTTTGCAAGAAAATTTACTTTTTGTTAAAAATACCTGTTATTGTGTTATAAAGTCGATTGAAAGCTTTTTAGAATAGAATAAAAAAATTTTCTTTGGCAAACATGCAAATGCTTGATTGAAAATTTTACAATCTTCTCAAAAAGTCATATGTATTACTTGAAAATTCAACTATTTAGCAGAAAATTAACTTATTCTTTAGAATTTATTTCTCGAATAAAAAAGAAACTTTTCGTTTGAAAATTCAACTGTTTTTTTGAAGTCTCTCTTTTTTATTTAAAAATTAATCTACTTTAGCAAAAATGATATCTTTCTCAGATAAAAATGCAACTGTTTGGTTGAAAATTGAACAATTTAGTTAAAAAGTCATACTCTTTGGTTGAGAATTCTGCTGTTTTGATGCAAATTTAACTATTTCGTCGTAAATTTGTTTGTGTTTAAATTTAATTTTTGCAGCTGAAAAGAGAACTGAAATCTTCTCTAAATGAAAATTAAACTTTTTCTTTTAAATTCATTGTTTTTGTTTAAATTAAAAAATCTTCTGTTTTAACAATAATGGAATGAAAATGCAACAGTTTGGTTCAGAATAAAACTATTTTGTTAAAAAGTCATACTTTGGTTTGAAAATTCTACTTTTTTGTTTAGAATTAACGTTTTGTTTGAAATTTATATTTTGGTTTTGAAAAATGAACTGAAATCATTTCTGAATGACAGTTAAACTTTAAAGGAAATTTTTTTATTGTTTATGAAAAATGTAGTTGTATAAAAATCTTATCATAAATAACAAAGATAAAATTGCTGTCATAAAGGATGAATTTTTGAAGCAGGAAGACGAGACATCAGCATGAGTTGAATTTTGATCCAAGAAAGATTTTTCAATCAGGACAGAATACAAATTTTAAGCAATTGCCGAATTCTTAAGCCCAAATGGCAAAATTCACAAAAAAGTTTAATTTTCGACACCTTAATTTTTTCAATCACATAGGGGAACTTTCGACTATCAAGCAGCAATTTTTAATCAAAAATCCATTAGCTAAATTTTCAATTACAAATTTGAACGTTTTATCGGATAGTTTAATTGGAACACAAAAAACAAATACACCAATTTTCAACAAAAAATGGAACAGTTAAAATTTCAGTTAAAAATTTTATTTTAAACCAGGACAACTAATTTTCAATAAAACATTAAAATTTCGCAGCAGTAAAATGAATTTAAAAAAAAATAGTTTAACTTTCAACCAAATTGCTGATTTTTCAAGAAAAAAGATAAGTTTTTAAAAATCTTAAAATTTTCAACAAGATAATTAAATTTTCAATTAAATAGTAGAATTTTTTACCAACAGAGATAATTTTTCAACAAAATAGAATAGAATAGTTTTCAATTAAAAGAATAAGCATTCAACAAAAAATATTTAAACTTTTTTATTGGTTTCAATTAATCCAGTTTGTATCTGAATAAAAAATTAGAAATAGGAAAAAAGGGAAATTTTTCAAAAACAGGAGAAAGAGAAATTCTGTAAAAAGGGGGTAATGAGGCGAAAAGGGAAAAGAATTTTAATTCTGTTAATCAAACTTGAATAGTACGGTTTTCTTCATCTTAACTTTTTGTTTTTCAAATTAGTAAAATTGCTTTGAAATTCTATACTGAAAAAAATATTTGGGCCAACTATTCAGTTTGTACGATATGGTACTGCTATTTTGCTAGTTGGGACAACCATTTACTTAGTTTCTGGTACTAACTGAATAGTTAGTGCAACTAATTGAATTACTGTACGAACTAATGAATTAGCTGTATGAACTAATAAAATAGCAGTACCATATCTTACTCTATAAATAGTTGGCTCAAATAAACATTTTTTTCAGTGGACTAATTAGGATTTCAAGTGAATTGTTGATTAATGAAAATATAATTAAGTAATGTTGGTTATTACGTTGCAACAAAAAGTTTTAGAAATAAGAAAGCATGATTCATGAGAAAATATAATTTAGCATTTATTTAAAGTAGTTGATAAATACGAGTGAAGCATAAAGATCTAAAGAAATATAGTGATATAATTAATTAAAATTCTCGCGTGTGAGGGAGATAGCATCGTAGTTTCTTTGCTGTTCTTATATGCTCGAATTAAAAAAAATTGCTTTGATATGGGTGCTGTATTAGTGCCAAAATATCGGTGATTATTTTTTCTTTTTTTAATTTTTATTTGATAATAACTGCAATAAAAAATATGAATGAAATAGAAAGAAAAGGAAGGGGGTTTGGTTGGTTGCCTTCTCATTTTGCTCTCCTCTTTTTTATTTTTGTTCAGAAGGGCAAATTATTTTATTTTATTTTTAAAAAAAAAACAAGTCTTTACATTTCTTCAAATTGCAATAGGAATGAGCTTCATTATTGGATGTTAAATAGGATTTCAAATTTTATTTTATTTCCATTTAAATTTTTTAAATGTAAATTTAAAAACAAAATTACCAAAAATATTACACGCACACAAAAATCCCGTTTTGCAAATAGTAATTAGGTGAGGTAGTGGCATTTTCAATTAACTGAATTTATTAAGTAACGATTGATGAATTTTTTCGTCTGTCGTTCTTAAGTGACCATAAAATAATATTGATAAAAATGATCAATCGTTTCCAATATACAATACAATATCACTTGTATTTGGAAAAAGATCCCACCTTTACATTGCTCAAAGGAAATAATTTTTTTCGAGAGAAATGATTATGGATGTGGATGGAGGAAAGATTCATGGATTTCTAGAAAACAAAACCAAGGGTGAAAGAAGATGGATCACAGTAGTCGAGAGCCAGGGAGGCTCTGGGATGACTTCAAGGCTTCTTGGAAGTCCCAGAGTACACGTATTCGAATGGTATTTAAATCAAACTCACGGAAACCAGAAATCTTGGTAGTTCGGTGACACTGGAATCGATATTATATACCCTCGTGGGAACCCGTTCAAAGATTTCTGGAAAGTAGGACAATTGGGCTACGGTAACGACAATGAAATCCATCCTAGCGGGGTTAACTTGGCGTTAATTTATCGTCTTGAAAGATCGATGGAAGCGTTCAACGTAGCTAAACGGTTTGTGGCAGGGGCACCGACTTCGATAACAAACTATCGGTTAAACTAGAAGTTAGGCACCATTTTGTGTATAATATATATGTGTGTAATTGTGAATATATATGCCGATAAACCGCAGTATCAGATACTGAATTAACTTGAGGTGCTTATCGAAAATTTTGTTTCAATGTATCTTTCTAAACTGACGACTATCCTCTTCAGGAAGCGTCCACAT
>NC_046665.1:93976208-93996601 GCF_010883055.1 Belonocnema kinseyi
TTTATGCAAACTGTTCGCCTTTTAATTTATGGGAATTTCAGAAGTAATTCCAAATCAGTCATAAGGACCTTTAAGTAGCATACGTCATTTTAGGTCAGCCATGTGAATTATAAAATAGAAAAGTAAATTCCAAGTCAGTCATGAGAACCGTTAAGTAATATACGTCATTTTAAGTCAGCCACATAACTTATAAAATAGCAGAAGTAATTCCGAATGAGTAACGAGAACCCTTAAGTAGTACGTGCCATTTTTAACCGGACATATGAATTATAAAATAGAAAAGTTAATTCCAAATAAGTCATGAGAACCTTTAAGTAGTATACGTCATTATGAGTAAGCCATATTAATGATAAAATAGCAGAAGGTATTCCAAATTAGTCATAGAACCTTTAAATACTATACGTCATTTGAAGTCAGCTATATAAATAATAAAATAGCAGAAGTAATTCCAACTCATTCATAAGAACATTTTAACAGTATACGTCTTTTTAAGTTAGCCATATAAATGATTAAATAGCAAAGTGATTTCAAAATCAGTAATCAGAACCCTTAAGTAATATACACAATTTTAAGTCAGCCACATGCATTATAAAATCCATGATATATACACCTACAAGAGCGATCATTGAGTGAGTGAGTGAGTAACGCTAATGTTCGACCTATTTCCGATGAGATAGTAGGTTGCAGTCTTTTACAATCGATTCTACAAGATACGTTATGGGAGGTGAAAAATTGTCAAAATTTCAAATTTACTCCTCCTTCACACTCGAATCACCAGATTGCCGGAATTTCGCCATATTTTGTCGATTATCTTGGAATATTATGAGTTTTAGAAAAAGAAACAAAAAAAGGTGTGTATTTTTTAATTCTGATTAACTTTAGTTTCTTGCATTTCTTTCGATAAAAAAATTATGTTTCGAGACAATCAAAAAAATGTGTTAACGCGCACGGTATACTTATATACAGTGCATATATAGCTATAGATATATTCACTTGCATGTTATTATCACATTTGTCGATTATTTCAGACAAAAATGAGTTATCGAAAAAAATACAACTAACCAATGTTTTTTAAAATTTTAAAATATACAACTTTTGTTCAGAAAATTTTTCGAAAAAGCCACTATTTTTCAAGCTACCTCGTATTTTTAGAAAAAAATTTCAAAACTATTTTCCAAAATGTCTTAGAGAAAAGTTTTGTATTTTTTTATTTTCAACAACTTTGGTCTTTTATGTTTTTTTTTCGAAAGCCTATTATTTTCCAATATAATCAACAATAATTGACCTGACGAGATGTAATAACATTACAATATACATTAAAAATCAGACGTTTTTTCAAAAAACCATTATTTTCCAAATAATCGACATTCTTGAGATGTAAGAACTATTAATTACTACTATTACTATTAATTACTACTATTACTATTAATTAATTTCAAAATTTTTTTAGACAAATGTGGTATATTTTTAAATTTTAAACAAATTTGCATTTCATGTTTTTTTGAAAATAAAAATCAATACTTTTTGGAATATCCATCATCCACAATATATTCCCGCAACGGTCATTAGAAAAAGATAGCGAAGACTGCCTTCTCTTGGATCCCCCCCTTAATAACAACAGTTCAAAAATCGGGGTCCTGGGTGAAAAAATTGTCCATTTTTCATATCTGGGGGAAGCCACTGACGTAATTCCAAAGCAGTAAAAATAACTTTTAAGGAGTATACGACATTTTATCTCCGCCATGAGATATATAAAATAGCAAAGCGGGTTCCAAATCAGTCATAAAAACGTTTGAGTAGTATACGCAATTTTAAGTCATCAATATAAATTATAAAATAGAAAAATTAATTCCTAATCATTCATAAGTACTACTAAGTTGTGTAGATCAATTTAAGTCAGCCATATGAATGATAAAATAGTAAAAGTAGTTCCAAACTAGTCATTAGAACATTTAAGTAGTATTGTCATTTTGAGACAGCCATATGCATAATAAAATAACCAAAGAAATTTCAAAGCAGTAATCAAAATCTTTGAGTAGTACACGATACTTTAAGTTAGCGTAACGAATTATAAAATAGTAAAGTGAATTCCAAATCAGTCACAACAACCTTTGAGTGGTATACGGAACTTGAAATCATCAATATAAATTATAAAATAGAGAAATTAATCCCAAACTAGTCATAAGAACCTTGAAATAGAGTACGTCATTCTAGGTAAGCTATGTGAATTATAAAATAAAAAAATTAATTTCTAATAATTCATAAGTACCATTAGGTAGTATAAGTCAATTTAAGTCAGCAATATGAATGATAACATAGCAAAAGTAATTCCAAACTAGTTATTAGAACCTTTAAGTAGTACATGTCATTTTGAGACAGCCATATTCATGACAAAATAGCAGAAGTAATTTAAAATGAGTCATCAGAATCTGTTAGTAGTATGGAATACTCTAAGTTAGCTGAATAAATAATATAATAGTAAAGTGAATTCCAAATCAGTCATGAGAACCTCTAAGTATTATACGTAATTTTACGTCAGAAATATGAATAATAAAGTAGCAAAAGTAATTCCAAACAGGTCATTAGAGCCTTTAAGTATTATACTTATTTTGAGTCAGTCATACACATTATCAAATAATAGAAGCAATTTCAAAGCAGTCATCAGAATTGAGTAATTGAGTAGTATACTCAATTTTAAGTTATCAATATGAATTACATAATAGAAAAATTAGTTCCTAATCATTCAGAAGTCTTTAAGTAGCATACGAATCCTCAAGTTAGCCTAACGAATGATAAAATAGCAAAGTGAATTCCAAATCAGTCATAACAACCTTTAAGTAGTATACTGAATTCCAAATCATTAATATAAATGATAAAATATCAAAATTAATTCCAAACTAGACGTAAGAACCTTTATGTAGCATACGTCATTTGAGGTCAGTCATGTGAATTATAAAATAGAAAAATTAATTCTTAATCATTCATAAGCACCTTAAAGTAGTAAAAGTCAATTTAAGGCAGCCACATGAATTATAAAGTAGCAAAAGGAATACCAAACTAGTTATTAGAACCTTTAAGTAGTATACGTTATTTTAAGTCAGTCATATGCATTATCAAATAATAGAAGCAATTTCAAAGCAGTCAACAGAATCTTTAAGTAGTATATGATTCCTGAAGTTAGCCTAATGAATTATAAAATAGCAAAGTGAATTCCAAATCAGTCATCAGAACCTTTAAGTGATATACGCAATTTTAAGTCATGAATATAAATTATAAAATATAAAAATGAATTCCAAATTAGTCATAAGAAACTTTAAGTAGTATGCGTTATTTTAAGTCAGCCATATACGTTATAAAATAGCAAAGGTAATTCCGAATCAGTCATAAGAATATTTAAGTAGTATACGTCGCTTTAAGTCAACCATATGCATTATATAATAGCAAAGTTAATTCAAAATCAGTCATGAAAATCCTTAAGTAGTATATATAATTTTATGTGCGCCACATTAATGACAAAATATCAAAGTCAATCCCAAATAACTCAGATGAACTTTTAACAAAAATAGATCTATGATTAATTTCTGCAAATCTAGATGGAGGATTCTAAGAAAACTTTAAAAAAATAATAATTTACTCTAAAATTGTGATATAGCAGTAATTATTTACAGGTTTAGCTTTTTCTTTCTAGCTAGGGAAAAGTTAAAATTCTTATTTAATCCTAATGATCAAGGCTTCATTTGATTCGTCGATGGATTCTCTAAATTTCAGTAAATATTTTGCATATTATTTAAAAAAATAATTTAGAAATCATAAACTTATTATTGTTATAAAAATGATAATTTAGATTTTAATTAACACCACCTAAATGTATTGTGAAGAATCCTTCAAAGAATAAAATGAGACTTTGATCATTATGATTCAATAACTATTTTAACCGTTCCCTAAAGAGAAAGCAAAAACGAAAACTTCACGTAAATGCCAGCCATGTTGATTATAAAATATCAGTTTTTTTCTTCGAATTCGTATGCATATCAGCCGAAAATTTTCTTCAATAAATAAAAAAATCATTTAATTTTTTTCATTTTGGAAAAAAATTATATTTAGAGTTGGCACAAGCCTCATAAATTTTCACACTATTTTCCCAAAAGAAAAAAAGTTTTTGTAAATTTTATAGAGAATCGGTAATATCAGCTGAGTCGACTTGAAACGCAACACCATAAATCTGTTTTATAAGGTTGCAAAAAAACGCGAAAGGGAAAAAATGGGATTTTCGAGTTTTTGGCGCTAATTATTATTTTTTGCCTGTTTTTTAATGCAAATTGTTTCTAAGACAGAAAATACTACTTTATACTTATAATTAGATATTTACGTGAATTCGTTAAACAATTTATTATGGTTTTTATCAATTTTCTCGTAAAATATAGTTGGAAAGTCGAGGTTTTTTAACAGATTTTTTACTTTTAGTTTAATTTTTAATAACAGCCAGGTAAATAATTGATTAAAGTTAACAAAATTACTTTTATGAAAAATTAATTATTATCTTAATTGTATTCAATTTAAGTAATGCTGGAAAGTTGCAGTTTCTTCTGAAATTTTCAACTATTTGTGTACTTCTCACTTAATTTGATTTAGCAAAAATAATTATTTAAACAAAATTAATATTGTTCTATAACTATCCTTTGTTAATGTTAGATAGTTGCGGTTCCTTCTATTTTTTTTAATTGTTACCGACATTTTACTTGATAATGTGTTAAATAATGCAAACAAACTTAGTTGTTTAAAAAATTATTTAGATTAAGTAAGATAAAAAAATATTAAAAAAAATTGAATAAATTAAAGAAATATTTAGAAGATTTAAAGAGATTGAAAAATAATTTGAACCTGTAAAAGATAAAAAAAAATAGATTTTTTAAAAGTTTTCAAGTAATTAAAGAATTTTTCTTCAAAGTCTTTGGAAAATTTGGAGGTTTTAAGTCAATTATTTACTTTTTGGATGATTCTTTCAAAATTTTTAATGAAGTTGAGTCTGCTCAACGCGTTTTTGAATTTAGGAGGTTTTAAATAGATTTGGAATACTTTAAGACTTAGGAGCATTTCCTAGAATTATTCAAATCGAAAATATCAAAAATATTTTCTTGTGATGAATTTTAATACTTATTCGACTGAATGAAAACTTTGAAAGCAAATAAGAAAGCCGAGGGTTTTCTCTCGGTTTTTCTTATTTTTGTCAATTTTAAATTAAAGTGATTTTTTACTTAAGCATTGTAAACTACAATAATTGTTCAGGAAAATTATTATCATTGCTACCAATATTTCCTTTAAATAATGCTGAAAATTTCAGCTTATTTTCTGAAATTGAAGCTATTAGCCTATTTTTCACTTCGAGAGAATTAGTAATTAATTCAATTTAGTAGAAATAATTATTAAAATAAATTTATATTAATTATAATTATATTATTCTTTATCATTGCTAGATAGCTCTAGTTTCTTTTGAAATTTTAAACATTTTTACCCACTTTTTATTCAGTTAATTCTTGAATGAAGCAAGTTATCAAACGTAGATGTTTAAACAATTTTCTATTGTTTAGAAATATCTACTCTTAGATAAAAGTTTTTTTTTATAAAATCTTTTGTTTATCTTCGACTTTTTAGTAATGGAAAAATCATAAGTAAACCCTAACAAGAATTATTTAAAGCATATTATTGTATTTTTTATGGGGATTATTTTTGCTCTTTTCCCAACGTTCAAACAAAATCAATTTAAAAAAAATCTATCAAACACAAGAGACAAAAAACAACAAATTTAATAATTAGGAGTAATAATTGCACACCTATTTTAATATCAGCCAACCTCCCCCCCCCCTTCTCTCGATATTCACTGGATATTACCTCGGCAATCCCTAGGATTCATTAAAAAAATTTGAAGCATAATAAAAATGACTTTTTTATTTCAGAAAAATATATTCATACGGAAGAAATTGATTGTTTAAAATATAATTATCTGCCATGTTTATTTATTGTTTGTTTGTAAGTAAAAATGAAAAGCAAATTCAAGAATTTAAGAAAAAAACTAAACTACTAAGTATCATCATAAAAAAAGATAGTTATGAATAAACATAATTTGTTTAAGCAAATTAGATTTGTCATATTTGATAATTTCTTACCTCTCGATAAGAACAAAGTGGATGAAAAGTTGAAATTTTTAGAAAAAATCGCAATTATCTAGCATTACTATAGCAGAATATGTTGATAAAAAATAATAATATATTTAAACAATATATTTTGTTAACTTGGAATAAATATTACTTCACTAAGTGAAAAGAGAACAAAAAGTTAAGAAGTTCAGAAAAAGGCACAACTATCTAGTATTACTATAGAAGAAAATGGAAATAAATAATAATAATTTGTTCAAACCATTATGTTTGTTGACATTAATAATGATCTCACTCTGATTAAAAATTGGACAAAAAGTAAATTGTTTTGAAACCGCAACTTTCTATCTCTATTCTAAGAGAAAATTGCTCAAAATAATGATGTATTTCTAAAACTACGAGTATTTACTTGAACTTCTAAAAAAGTCGCAAAACATATTTTTTCACTTATGGAGTCTTTTTAACCTATAGAATAGACTTATAGGATTAAAAACTTAATTTTCAACAACAACAAAAAGAATAAAATTTTAATAAAATAGTAAAAAAGTCTACTAAAACTATTTAATTAAATCCAAGACTGGAAATCGAACCAAATCAGTATAAGCTTTCAACAAAAAATGTGAATTTTTAAATTAAAAGATTAATTTTTTAATTTAAAAATATCAAATTTATAAGAATACCTGAAAAGCAAGTTTCACAAAAAAAAAGGATTAAAAAAAGAAAGGTTCATCGGACAAAAACAAATTTTCATTAAAATGGTTACATTTTCAACCATAAGGATAAATCTTAATCCAAAAACATTTATTTTTAGAAAATTCGTACAACTCTGAAGCAAGTAGTCGTCGAATTTTTTAATAAAAAATATAAGTTTTTCACTAAAAATATGAGAGTTGAATTTTTAACCTTTTTATGAAAATAATTTGTAAGATTTTTTCTATAAAGCAGTTGAATCCTTAACCAAAGTTTTTATTTTATGCTAAACTAGTTAAACTTTTCACTTAAAATAACGAACTTTTAATATAGATGTAAAATTTTTAATAAAAAATGATAGCCTTGTACAAAATAATTTTTAAGGAAAAGCTTTTTCGGTCAAAATCCAAACATTTTAACTGGATTGTTGAGTTTTCAAAAAAATAGAAAATTTCCATCCAAATTTTTAAATTTTTAACCCAAAATTAGGATTTTTCAACAAAATAGTTAAATCTGTACCGGAGGCGGAGAAGATAAATAATAAACTAAAATTAAGAATCTTCAATCCAAAAATGAATTTTGAACGAAGTATTTGAATTTTGAACTAAAGAAAATAAAATTTGAACCAAAAATGAAATAGTTAAATTTTCAACTAAAAAGATAAATATACAACGATAAAATAATTGTTTCAAAAAGTTGTTAAACTTTTGATAAAGAAGTTAAATTTTCACCTAAAAAAGATGAGTTTTTAAATCAAAATAATCACTTATATTTCCCTTAAAAAATCAAACACGAAACACTACGAGAAGCTCATAAATGAATTCACCTAGAAATTGTAAATTGATTAAGTGAAACGTAGAAATTGATTGAGCATACAAAAAGGGAGTTCACGATACTAGCCTCCCGTTTTGCAATATTCCACTTGAACAGGAATATCGATTATCCATTGGATTAAAATTCCAGACGCGAGTCTTCTTCCTAGATGATTTAGTGAATTCACAGCAGTTCAGGTATGGCCCAGACAATGTATGTGTATATGCATTTTACATAATATGCAAAGATTATTACTCGAGAGGTTTACGTGATTTCTCGTTGGAATCGCCTCTTGAGAAAATAGGATACCACCCTCCTGCTCCAGGCCCCATCATCCTCAGCTCTTCTATTGGAAGCCAAGGGGCTGCAACGAGATATTCGTGAGCACCGAACTCGTATATTAGCATTTATAACCAGGGCTTGGCAAGAGTCGAGATGATAACCAGCAACGAAGAGAAAGGGGTCGTCCGTAAACGAAGTTACCAATTAAAGAGGGGGAAGGGGTGACACTGAAAACTAGGTTGTGTAAAAGGTTGAGGGGAGTACCTCCAATGGAAGTGAAGGTACGAATTTAGATAACACCCCGAGTCGAAATATAAGACCTGTTTTTATTCTCTTAAATTCTCTAGCCTCTGAGACTTTACATGGATCTGATGAGGATTAATTCAATATAAGACAAGTACTATTTAACTACTCAAAATGTTCACAAATTTCCATTTTTTCATGTTGGAAGATCTTCAAACGAACTTAATTAAATACTTGTTAAGATTCTCGTAGATCCTCTATTCAGTGCTTCTTATTTTAATGTGCATTAAGGTGGTCCAAAAATGCATTGGAAATTTTTTTCATTTTTAGATGGACACCCCAGAAATTTGTTTGAATCCACACAAAAATAATTGAATTTTTTTTCGTTTTGAACAAAATTATATTTAAAGGTGGCGCAAGCCCCATGAAGTTTAACACGTAATTCCCATTAGAAAAGACACTTTTTTGATGCAAATTGTTTCTGTCAGATAAAAGAACATTTGATACTAACAATTAGATGTTCACATAAATTGTTTAAGCAAATTATAATTATTTTTAGCAATTTTCTCATTAAATGGAGTTAGAAAGACGCGATTTAAAAAAGGAATTTTCAATTGGAGGGAAGAGATAGTTCATCAATGTTAAAAAAAGTGATTGATTAAAGAACATATTATTATCGTTAATAATATTCTCTTAGAAAAATACTGCATAATTTCAGTTTAAAAAAAATCACTGTAAGTCAAATTTTGAATTAAGATAAGTTATGTAATTAATTGGAGTCAATAAAATAATTGTTTAAACAATTTATTATTAATAATATAAATAATAATAATATTAATAATATCTTTGGATAATGCTAGAAAGATGCTATTTTTTCTTAAATTTTTGGCTTTTTGTCTAATTATCAATAGGAGTGAAGTAATAATAATTTCAAGTTAACAAAGATAATTGAATAAACAACTTATTTTCATTGATAATAATATTCTCTTTCTTAATTAATAGAATGTTGCGTTTTTCTGAAATTATCAACTGCTTGTATTTTTTGCATTAGGCCTGACTTAATAATTAATTAGATTTCGCAAAAAGAATTTTTCAGGCAAATTATTATTGTTTATGACTGTCTTCATCTATAGGAATGTCTGATAGTTGCGGTTATTTCGGCAATTTTTACCTTTTTGTCTTTTTTCAATTAGTGGCATAATAATTAATGAAAGTTAACTAAAAAGTTGTTCAAACAATTTAATATTGTTTATAAATATCTTTTCTTAGACACGTGTTAGAACGTTGTGATTTATTTATAAAACCTTTAACTTGGCTTCGCCTGATTAGCTCTTAAAAATTAATAAATAAACAGTAGAAAACACTACATTTTAAATAATCTCTTTCTTTTTTGTGAATATATTTTCCTAAAATAAAACAGATATTTAAAATATGCTTTAATTTTTTTAAAACCATTGCATTGAATATAACTTTCCCTTGAATAAGTTACTAAGAGACTTCGGTTGACTTATTACATCTTCATGAATAAAAAGGCAATGCAAAGTTAAAGATTTCAGAAAAAACTGCTACTTTGTAACTATATTTTCATTTCATATTTTTTATATTAATAAATAAAGAACGAGAAGGGGACATTTTTTAATTATTACTTTTTATCTTCAAATGAGTAGCTTAGTTGATACCATTCTCGATGAAAGTAAATGTCAATGTATCTAAAAAACATAAATAATTAGCAGGAAATTCATTTTAATTGTTATAAACAAACTATATTAACAAAACTTCAACATCATGAAAATTATGCTTGCACAGTATATTTGTAAGTTGAAATTGCTTAATTTTATCTAGACGATCATATTTGATCTTCAAAATTTTTTGTTTGGCTTAATTTGTTTATTTTATAAACAAATTATATAAACAAACGGATAGCTTAGGCTCATTTTTCTTTCTGATCTTCTTTAAATTACATAAGTGGTAATGTTTAATGGCAACAAATTGTTAATAAATATCATTTGTGTATTTTATAAACAAATTTTATGAACAAATGCATAGTTTAAGAATTCATTTGTCAGAAAGGAATCGTTTTACTTGCTTATTACCTTTAATTTATATTAGTAATAATATCGAGTGAGAGAGATTGTCCATTATATAGTATTTGTTTATTTTATAAACTAATTTTATAGAAAATATAAGTTTAAAGTAGAGTAAGGTTCCGCGTAAATGTTGGTGAGGTTGACTGAAATAAATTTATAAGTTATTCTTGAATACTCCAAAACATTTATAGTGATATAATCTGATGGCAGTAGTAAAAAAGATCACTTTTTGTCTACAAATAGTTAAAATATGCATTTGTTTATAAAAAAAATGATCGAATAACAAATTCTTATCAATCAACATCACTAGCAATATGATCTAATGGCGACGAAAAAGAAAAACTTTAACTTTTTGTCCATAAATGACCAAAATATCCATTTATTTATAAAATTCATTTATAGATTGTTTAAATTCATTAGAGAATGTTTTCTACGATTTTCCATAATTTTATGTTTTTCAAGTCATATTGCAAGAAATTTTGATAAAAAGAACATGATGATTAAGAAATTTCTCTTTAGATTATTACTGTTGAAATTACAAACAAATTTAATAAACAAATGCATTAGTTAGGAATTTTTCAATTAAAAATTTTTTCATTTTCTATGACAATTTTTTCAATTAGGAACTTAATGATAATTTTAGAAAAATTAACAATTTGTTCATTAATCTTATGATTTATTTCAAACAAATTTGAATAAACAAATGCATTATTCGAGCATTTATCGTCAGTCAAATTCTTTTTTTTTATGCCAGTCTTTTCATTCGGGAAGCTTATGACAATTTTAATAACATTTATAATTATTTGAGGAATTTAATGCTTTTTAAAAACAATTTTGATGAAAAAATGCATTAATTAGGCATTTATCGACATAAAAATTCGTTTTTTCAATGTCAAATTTTTAAATTAGGAACTTTATGAAAAATATAAGGAAAATTAATAATTCGTTGTTTAATTATTTATATATTTTTTAACAAATTTAATAAACATGTGCATTATTGGGTCAAATGTCAACTGGAAAATTCTTCTTTTTCGACTTCAACTATTTTAATCGGGATCTTTATAATAAATTCAGCAAAGTTGATGATTTTTTAAAACAAATTAAACAAAAAAATGCATCATTTGGACATCTATGGACAACAAAATTCGTCCTTTTTATGTCAGTCTTTTTAATTTGGAACTTCATGATAATTTCGCGAAAATTCATAATAAGTTGATACATTCTATGATCTTTTAAACAAATTTAATAAACACATGCATTATTTGGGTATTTGAAAAAGAAAAAGTTGTGAAAAATGTTGGAATAGTCGAAAAATGAGTCATTAATGCATTTTTTAAATAAATTTATATTATTGAAAATAATAATTTCACGAAATAATTCATTTGTCAGCCACTTTTTTGAATTTTCTAGATTTTGCAGGTTTTAAATTTGAATTTATTATATAGTAAAATAGTTGCATTTTAAATATGTAGCGGTATTGAATTAATAATTTTGAATGATTCATTTCGACATTTTTAATCATGATAATGTGTCACAAATCAAAAAATTCTTTTTCATCGAGCAATTATCTAGCAAATTCATCTATATTATTTCTAGCTGGCACATTTAACTAAAAAAGCTAGAAATGTAGGTGAATCAGTTATATTTTCTTGGAAGACGAAATCCAGCTTAATGCTTAACTGGGACAGCCAAACCATTTTTTTAGTGCTCATTTCAAGAAATTTTCCCTTCTCTCTTCCGTAGAAAATTCGTCTTTTTGGGTTGAAATTTTAAGAATTTGGTAAAAAATTGAACTATATAGTTGCATATTTGCTTTTTTCTTAAAATTCTCATTTTCGTGTTGATAGTTTATTTGTGTATAGGAAACACATCTGTTCTAATTAAAATTTTAACCCTTATTAGATAATATCTTTTTTGATAAAAAATGTAACTTTTTGGTTGGCAATTGATCGTTTTGGTGGAAAATTTAACTATTTTAGCAGAAAATGTAACTATTTGGTTAATGATTAAACTATTTATTTTAAAAATTAATTACTTGGCAGCAAATGAGCTTTCTTGTTAAAAATGTATAGTTTTTCTTGGAAAATTCAACTGTTTTGTTAGAAATTAATATATTTTGTTGAAAATTTGTTCTTTTGGGTAAAACATTAATCTTTCTTTTTTAAATTCATCTATCTGGTTGAAAATCGAACTATTTTGGTAGAAAATTGAACTTTTTGGTTGAAAATTACACTATTTATTTGAAAAATGAACTAGTTGGTAAAAAAATAACTTTCGTGATAAAAATTCTTAGTGTCATTTGAAAAATTTAATTTTATTGTTGAAAATCAAAGTATGTAGTTGAAAATTATATTATTTCTAAAAAAAATTTAATTGTTTTATTGAAAAATCACCTATTTTGTTCAAAATTTGTTTTTTACAGTTCAATGTAATATGTGTGAAATTCTTCAGTTTTTTAAAATTGAAAGTAAATGTTTTAAACTGAAAAATAACATCGATCTTAAAAATTCTCAATTTGGAGTAGAAAACTAAATTTTTTTGTTTAAAATACATGTATTTTCATTGAAAATTCGTCACTTTGTAGTTGTAATCTATTTTGTAAAAAGTGGAATTGTTTGGTTGAAAATTCAACTTTTTGTTCGCAAATTGAACTCCTCTTGGGTAAACAATTGATCTTTTTTTTAATTCATCTCATTCAACTGTTTTGTTGAAAAATGATCTATATTGTTAAAAATTCATCTTTTTAGATTATTATTCAGTTTAATTAAAATCGATTTCTTAAACTTAAAATGTCATTGTTTTATTTTTGGCTAAAAAGTTATTTTTTTGATTAAAAATGTAACTATTTGGTTTAGAATGAACTTTAATTTAAAAATTCATACTTTCGAGATAATCTTTATTTGTCGTAGAAAACATGTCTATTTTAATTTAAAATTCATCCCTTTGTAGATACCATCTTTTATGGTAAAAAGTATAACTTTTTTTTTGGAAAATTCATATTTTTATGAAATATTAAAACTTTTTAGTAGAAAATTCAACTTTTTTTTCTGAAAATTCGTCTGTTTTAATAATAAAGATGGTAGGTCTGTTTTGCTAAAAATTCGTCTTTTTGGGTAGAGAAATAATCTTTTTGTTATTTATTCATTTTTTAGCATTCGTTTTTTATTTTTCGAAAATTAAAATTTTCAACTAAAAATGAAACCATTCTATCTTTAGTTAAACAGGCTAACATTTGTATAAAAATTAAGCTAATTATTTTAAAAATTGACAACTTGATAGAAAATTATCTTTTTGGTTGTAAATTTATAGATCGATTTAGTAAATTCAACTGGTTTGATCAGAATTAATCTATTTTGTTGAAAATTCGTTTTTCAGGTAGAAAATTATTGTTCTTTTATAGACATTCATCTTATCGCCTCTGCACTCAACTATTTCGCTAAAAATTTATATATTTTTTTAAAATTTGACTGGTAAAAAATTAGTTTTTTATTTGATGAAAATTAATTTTTTGAAATAAAAATCTAATCATTCTATTTTTGATTGAACACGTATATTTTTAACTAAAAATTCAACTATTTGTTTGAAAACTAAAAGTTTGGGTAGAAAATTCAACTGTTTGGTATCGATTAAAATGTTGAACTGTTTTCTTAAAAATTCATCTTTTTTGTCAAAAATTCGGCTTTTTGGGTACAAAATTAATCCTCTTTTCTAAAGAATTATTTCTTTCGGCTGTTAATTCAACTACTTGGTTAATAATTTGAAAATTAAACTATTCGTTTTGAAAATTAAGTACTTGTTAGAGAATAAACATTTTAGTTGAAAATGTAGTTTCGGTGAACAAATTCAACTGTTTTGCTGAACATTCATTTTTTTAAATTTATTTATTCAGTTGAAAACTAATCCTAATTGAAACTCTATTTTTGGTTTGAAAATTTCTTTTTGAGTGGCACATTGAAGTATTTGATTTAGCCATTTCATATTAGGGTAAAACTTATCTTTTTAATTAAAAAATCAACTATTTGATTAAAAATTCAACTATTTTTGTATAAAATTCAACTACATGGTTAAAAATTAAACCATTCATTTTAAAAATGAACTATTCGTTAGAAAATTCACTTTTTCGGTAAGAATATATAGTGTCGGTTGGAAAATTCAACTGTTTTGTTTAAAATTCAATATATTTTGTTGAAAATCAATCTATTTATTTTTAAAATTTTCTTGTTGGGTGCAAAAACATTATTCTGTTTTAATAATTCTACTATTTGTTTGTGTATTCAACGATTTCCTCAAAAAGTCGTCTTTCTTGGATCAATTGAAACTGGTTGAAAATTTTTGCCTGTTAAGATTACATTTTTAACTGAGAATTGAACCATTCCATTAATGTTTTAAAACTAATATTTTTTAGTTGCTTATCAAATTATTTGGCTGAAAATTTAACTATTTTGGTAAAAAATTTAAATGTTGGTTGTCGAGTCTTTTTGGCTGCTGATTTAACTATTGTGCTAGAAATCCTTATTTTTTGTTTCAATTTCATTGTTAGAAATTTTTTTGCCGAAAATTAATGTTTAAACTCAAAATTTAAACATTCAATTTTTGGTTGCAACTAATTCCTTTAGTTCAAATTTCAACTATTTGGTCGATTATTCAGTTATTTGAGTAGAAAGTTAAAATATCTGGTTAATAATTTAACTATGTTTTTGTAAAATTAACTTTTTGTTAAAAATGTATAATGTCGGCTGAAAATTTCAAAGGTATTTTTTAAAATTCATCTGTTTTGTTGAAAACTCATCTATTTAGTTGAAAATTTGTATTTTTCGGTAGAAAAATAACCTTCTTTTTTGTTTATTCATTTTTTGGTCTTTGGTTGAACTCTGTTGTGAAAAATTCGTCTTGTTTGGTTTCATTTGAATGCTGGAACATATTTTTTTTAATACGTATTATTTTTTGAGCTAAAAATTTAATTATCGAATTTTTTGTTCAAAACTTATCTTTTTTAGTTGCACATTTAATTATTTCGTTAAAAATACAACTAATCCGGTAAATAAATTCCACTCTCTTGTATCTAGTAACAAATTATACATTAATTTTGTAAACTAACAACGTTACTTTTTAAATTTTTGTTGAAAACACATCCCTTTTCTTAAAAAGATTAACTGTGTTGTTGAAAATTCGTTCATTTCAATAAAAAATTCATTATTTATGGTAAAAAAATTTATTTCCTTGTTTGAAAATTCATCTTTCGTTTTTTTAAATTCAAAATCTGAATCTTCTTTTGTTAAAATACTAAATGTTAAATCCTTCGTTAAGAATTAATCTGTTTTGTTTGAAAACAAAACTATACTTCTTTCAAAATTCAACTTGCTTGTTAAAAAATCCATTATTTTGATAAAAATTCAACTATTTTTTAAAAGTTTTCTTTTTGTGTGGCTCATCATTCATGTCGACAGGATTGAGATCAAGAAAATTTGACTGTGACGGCAGAAGCTCGGGCATAAGGTTGTATAGAGTCAGAGAAATAGGAGAAAATGCAATTTTGTCGCACCTTGCGCCGCTTTTTCTACTGACGCGACGAACCACCTGTGCTCGTCTCAGCGACTTTTAAATTCGTACTATTGTCAGCTCTATTTGCGGAAAAATGTTTATTCAATTCAGTTTACCGTCACTGCAAGATATTTACTCGGTTGCTTTCCCGAGACGCACCGGTTTTCTCTCGAGGGAATCCGAGACTTTCGCGAGACAAGCTTCACGTCGCGAGGTGCGAAAATAGGGACGTAAGCGCCTCCAGAAAATATAGTGCTCTTATAGCGGAATATGTTCCGGGGAAAAATTGCCAATTCTGTGGCAAAATACGCTCGACTTGACACGCACTTGAATGAAATTCAATAGTTTGACTTACACTTTGTCAATTTATGAGTGTCAAGGGAATTGTTGCTTGTTGGGAAATTGGAATTTAATAAATTGTTCACAAACAAGTTCATTTTCAGACAAGAGATAGTCATTTTCAAACAGAAGTATGACTTGTTTACCGACAAATATGAGTTGTCAATCCCAAAGGACGAATTTTTAGAGAAAAAGTTAAATTTTTGACCCATGAAGAGGATTTCAACCAAAAAATAAAGTATTTAGCAAAATGATTAATTTTTGAACAATACAGTTCAACTTTTTTATCGAATAGTTTAATTTTTTATGAAAAATAATTTTTAAGTTAAAAAGTCGAATATTTTAGAAAAGAGCTTACGTCTAAACAGAATGAGAAAAATTTATAATAAAAACGTTAAATTTTTGCCAAAGAAGAGAAATTTAACAAGATTGTTCAATTTTTCACAAAATAGTTCGATTTCTTAAAAATTTCAATTTACAAGCTAAGGGACTGAATGTTTCAGGAAACAGTTGACTTTTAAAACAAAGGAGAAGAATTTTTAAGAAGAAAGTTTATTTTTAATCAATAAAGAATAATTGTCAACGAAATAGTTTAATTTTAGTCAAAAAAAATTAATATCTACCAAAAAATGGGATCGTTTAATTTTAAGATTAAAAACACTAATTTTGAAGAAAAAAATTTCGACCAGTTTTATTTAAATAAAGCAACGAATTTTCAACAAGATAGTTAATTACTCAACTTAAATGATGAATTTACAACAAACAGATCAATTTTCTTCAGAAATAGAACAATTTTGAGCAAAGTGGTTCAATTTTCAACCTGAAAAATATCACCTGAAAATCAAATGGCTACAGTTCCATATGAAAAATTAATTTTTGACCCCCTCCCCTCCGCAATGATTTGCCAAGAAAATAATTACATTGTTAAATAAGTACTTTAGATTTATAAAAATTAATTGCATTTTTTACCCAAAATATTACTTTTCTACCATAAAAAATAAATTGTTAATCCACAATTGCGAATTTTCCACGAAACAGATGAATTTTCAAACCAAAAAAGAGGAATTTAACAAAATAGTTGAATTTTCAATAGAAGAATTAAACTTTCAACAAAATACTTCAATCTTTTACCAAATAGTTTAATTTGAAACCTAATTTGAAATTTGCAAGCTAAAAAGTCAAATGTTCTAGAAAAGAGTGGAGTTTTAACCAAAAGAGAAGCATTATCAACAAAAAAGTTAAATTTTTAAATCAGTTTTCATAAAAAACGTTGAATTTTTTACCTGAAAAGAGGAATTTCATAAAATGCATGAATTTTTAACAAAATAATTAAACTTTCAGCCAAATAGTTACATTTGCAAATAAACCTTTTTGATTTTTAAGCAAGTAGTTTGATTTTCTAAGAAGTAGTTGAATTTGTAACCAAGAATAAAAATAAAAAAGAGCTAATTTTCAAAGAAATAGCTTTCATTTCCTACCACATTGTAGAGTTTCCCAACTTTTAACAGACGTAGGTAAATTTTTGATTCAGGAGATTAATTTTCAGCCAAAAGATAAATTTTAAACAAAATACGTCAACTTTAAACTAAAATGTTTAATTTTCCTACTGCGAAAGATAAGTTTACAACCAAAAATAGGATAGTTTAATTTTTAGAAAAAAATTTAGTGAAAAATTTAGTAAAAATTTTCCGAAAATTAGTTCAACAAAAAAAAGCATTTATATAAGTTAATTTTAACCCAAATAGTTTAATTTTATACCAAATTTTCCACTTAATTTATTAATCTTCAAAAAAATAAAATAAAATGAATTTTTTACATAGTCATGCAAATTTGTTCCTCACTCTATTTTTAGCTGAAAAATTATATTTTTGAGTAAAACATTTGACTACCTGGATTATAAAAATTCAACTACATAATTGATAGGAAATTAACTTTTTATTTTAAAATTTTTAGTTACAGCTGGAAAATTCAACTGTTTTATTAAAAATTCCTCTTTCTCGATAGAAAATTAATATTCTTTTTAAAAATTCATCTTTTTGGCTGTGGATTTAACTATTTGTCTAAATTTTTTTTCTCTCAGTTGAATTTAACTGGTTGAAAATACGTTTTTTCAGGTGAAAATTAATTTTTTAAACTAAAATTGTAATTATTTTATTTTTGGTTGTAAACTTATCTTTAAGGTTGAAACTAAATCTATTTGGTTAAAAATTCAACTGCTTGCCAAAAAATTACATTATTTATATAAAAAGTTAACTATTTGACAGAAAATTAACTTTCCTTTAAAAAATCATATTATGGTTTGAGAAATTAAACTGTTTTTTTTTTATTGAAAATTTATATATTTTGTTAATAATTCTTCTTTTTGGTTTAACGTAACTGGTAGGAAATTCATGTTTTTAAAATTAAAATAAATGTCTTAAACTGAAAAAACATTTACCTTGCAGAAAATTCCTTTTCAGTTGTTGAAAATGACTTTTTTGAAGTAAAAAAGTGACCCTTACACTTTTAGTTAATAACTTATGTTTTTTAGTTAAAAATTCCACTATTGGGTTGAAAATAAAACTATGTATTAAAAAAATTACATAATTGATAATGAATCAACATTGAATTAAAAAATGTATAGTTAGACTTGGAAAATTCAACTGTTTTGTTGAAAATTCCTCGTTCCGCGGTTTTGGTGAAAAATTCAACTAAGTGGTTAAAAATTAAATCAGGTATTTAAAAAATTAACAAATTGTAGAAAATTAACTTTTTTATTAAAAATGCATAGTGTCGCCTCGACTAGAAAATTCAACTGTTTTCTTGAAACTTCATCAATATTTTTGAAGCCTTTCTGGCTAGAATATTAAACTTCTTTTTTAAAAATTTACTTTTTTGTCTGTGCATTTATCTATTTCGTTGAAAATGTTGTCTCTTTTGGTTGAATTTACCTGGTTGAAAATTCGTTTTCCTTTTGGCAAAAATTAATTTTTTGAATTAAAAATGTTGACCAAATTTCTCAATTTCCTTGCTACGCTGGGACGCAAAATAATTATTGTTCTGAATTGAAATTAGATTGAATATATTGTTTTGGAAAACGGAAAGTGAAATATCGAATGTAATAAAAGAAGCAATAAAAACATACAATAAATCTAAAAAAGATTATTCAGCATTAATTTTGTTAGATGACATTTTTTCACATATTTAAAATTCTACGCTGTGATCTGACTAGGAAACAAGATTATCTTCCAGATAAAATATTATATTTTCTAACAAACGAATCGGAATTGATGCAATTCTACCAATTGATTAACAAATTTTTAATTTCTCTGCTGAAGAATTCGAAATTAAAATACCAATAAATCCAACAATCAATTAATCACTTCCAAGGTTGTCAGATTAACCACTGTACACTACTAGGACTAACAATCAACTATTGATAATACTGCTGTCAAAATGTCCCAAAGTCAAGTGCAGTCATGCATCTTCGTTAATATCAATAACTTTGTCATCGCCGCATTAGAGTTAGCCGGATTAATAACATAACCCGTTTATAGTTTAAATCCCATTTCACACCACAAATCGGTAGGCAAGATCTGACCGAGGGAGATTTATGACGGCAGGGAGGCTGTCGAAAATTTCATTAAGCCATCTCCGGCTCGTATTGATCCTGTTGGGAAAATGGCAGCCGAATTGCCACAAATCGCGTGTACGAAAACCACAAAAAGCTAATTTGTACTCACATTGAAATGACGTGAATGGAGGCCATAATAATTTTCCTCATTATAACCGGAAGTTGATGATTGCGAGTTGTTGTGTCAGGGAGAGGCTTCGGAGAAGATAACAAAGGAGATTTCTGGTCATGCTTATTTGTTGACGTCCTTTTTATCATTATGTCCAAATAAAAATTCAGGAGACAAGATGTCCCCAGGAAATCCGGAAAATTGAGCGATTTGGTTTGGCTGCATACAATGAAACCACAGAAGCTAACAAGCCCAATCACAAAAGAGTGCTCTTGAAGCGAAAATATAGACGGTGCTATATACGGACCTAGGGAGAATCTTGCGCAAGGACGAGAATTTCATCCTTGAACTGAAATTCTAGACTCTTTTCGTTCGCAACACTGCACGATGCCTTGTCATCTAGAATATTAGCCTTACATGTAGAGATGGTGTGTAGCAAACTTTACAGAACAGCTGTGGGAAATGTATCGTTGTTACTTGTTCTCGAGTAGTAGCTTCCAGCCTGTACCTTGCAAACATTATCC